>NC_056758.1:36646500-36954431 GCF_018687715.1 Carya illinoinensis
AAATTTAAGTAAATCTTTCATCAAAACCTTTAATCATGCAAAAATCCTCAACCAATAGTCACATATACATGTTAAAAATACTCCATAAAAATTTCGGACCAATATCTATCCATTAGCTTGGTCAAAAACTCCAAACTATAACATATTCTCCAGTTTATCTCCCAGAATGACCTTTCTATAGTTTATACAATATTTTACTGACCAAATGATCTTCAAATGGGGCAAATAAGATATCCATGTAAACTAGACTCAAAAAGGAACAACTTATATGAAGGAGACTTTATGATAAAACACTTACAACAGCTTCGAAATGGGCGTGCAAAAGACCTCCTAAAAGCTATCCGAGAGAGAGTGTTTGATAATCTTTTATTGGAAGGTGTAATTAGATAATTTCGTGGGGAGAGGTGGCTGGAGATACTTATGGATGACATATGGAAGAGATGAGGCTGGACTTGAGAGTTGAGTGTAGTTTTCTCCTACCCAAAAAAAATCTATAAATGATTATCTTATAATATTCTATCCAATAATATCTAAAAAAAAATCAACTTAAGATATTTTTATCTAATAATATCTATGAAAATTACCTCAAGATATTTCTTTTTATCCAATAATATCTACAGTTTTAAACAGACGTTTTGACCGAAAATATGAAAAAATGTTATTGCGCCATAAGACTTTAAATAACCCTCCGAGTCTAATGGCACAAACCATAATACATTTTGTCACTTCTAACTATCTCCAATAATCAAAAACACACTTCTGATACCATAGTAAATAATAACACTAACTATGTAGTTAGACAAAAACCTATATGATTAATGGATTCGTGAAAACTTATGGGGTTTTCACGAGGTTCTTAAAGTTAATAGAAATTTCACAATTGAATTTCTAGCGGGCTGTTACAATCTCCCCTCCTAAAAAAAAGATTTCGTCCTCGAAATCGAAGTAAGTAAGAAATAACAAGTTAAGAAATATGTGTTGCTTACCAACCTGGTGTCTATCCCGTATATATTTACCTTTGAGATTATGTCATTCCTTAACTCTCTTATTTTAATCAACAATTATATTATACTTCTTTGCACAAGGTTGACCAAGTTGTAACGACATACTCTCCAAACCTAAAACTTTAAGTAAATAATCTTCCGAAATTCTTCTTTAAAAAAAGCATAGGTGATATACTTTAAATGTTCTTGTAAATACCATAGTTAGTAAAGAATTCATCAAAATTAAACCGTTAACCTCTCTCTTTTTAACAAAATCGGTGGCACTCTGTTTTAGACCAGACAACTCTGATCCGCGTGATTTTTATAGGTCTTCTGTAGTTGTCAGGCGCCGCATAGCTACGACACTACTTTGTTCTTCTGTAATTGTCAGGCACCGCAGCTATGATACTACATTGCTCTTGTCTCTTGTAGAGAAATGATTCACGAGAGGTGATTCGTCATAATTTTCTCTATAAAAGAATTATTCAGTTCATCTTCTTTCTCATCTCATCTTCTTCACTTTTCTGAAATTAATCTGCATTTTTACTCTACAATCTCTTTCTGCTTACTCATTTTGCAATGGCTCAGCAATCTTCTCATTGCCAAAACATGAGGTATTCTGCACCTCGTTCCCCAGTTGTTTCTGCTTCTTCCATAGGTGCTATCATGCAATCAAATAATGATCTGACTAATAAGTCAGAAAATGAACTTATCTACGAGCTTGTGAGTCTCGGTACTCGATACTCATCAGCCATTGTCGCATATTCTCAGAGACTGCAATCCAGGACTGGTGGGGTTGACAAACTCCACGAGAGTATTTCTCTGCTTCAGAGGCTTCTTATGGAATCCAACATGAAGATAGAAGCAGTAAAGCGAGAGAACAGAGATTTAAAATCTTTGCTTAACTCTTCTTTTCGAGTGGCTACTCCTTTAGATAGGAGAGGCATGCAGATTTTTGAAGAGCAAGAACGTTTAAAGATTGAGGCAAAGAGCCTCAAATTTCTGTAATTTTGCTTTATGATAATAAAATAATACTTCACAAATATTCATATTTGTGTTTCTATCTTCTGGTATATGTTTTATGTACTCCATTTTATTTCTTTCAGGGATTTTCATATATATGACATGATCCAATGACTCATATAAATATGCATTTAATCATGCATATCCAAACTCTCAGTAATCTTCAAGTTAATAAAAACCTCAAGGAGTTCTACTGGTCTAGGACTAACTTACTTCTTTATAATCGCAACAATCAGTCATCTTCCTAGGTGGTACTTTGATAACTGACCAGTTAATAACTTAAACTTGAAACTTTCTCTCTTATGATTGTCATAACTCTTCTATCCATCATAAGTTATCAATTATTCTAACTCTAAATGATTTGTTCCTAATGTTCACATAAATCCTCAAGACCAAGATTTTACTCTCCATATAATAGTCTTCAAAAGAAGATCGATCTATGTATCCATAAAAATAGTGCTTTGCCAGAAATCATTTACTGGTGGCGTGGTAATACTATTATCATAAATAAATCCTACCAAGGCTAAAGTTTCTCCTAATCAAATTACTCTTCCAAACACAATTTCTATCGTATTCTCAGAATCAAAACAATTCTCCAAATATGTGGAATACCATTTATCAATCCTACATATCCTTTCTCATATTACTAAAAGGTATTCTATATCTACATTGGTATGAACAATAATACTTCTAATGAAAATTGTTATTCTTACTACTAGGGTAACAATTTAGCTTCCAAGCTGAATTCTCAAGCACCACAATTAATAGAAACAATGACTCGTTTGAATCAAACAATGTACAATTTACCAACTCCAATGACTTGACCTACTCCAAAATAACAATAATGCAATACTACCATCAATTGCAATCAGATCAACGTTAACTATGTTTACCTCAACTAATTCTTCATCCATCGGGAAATTCTGATCCTCTTGATTGTTATCTCCCTTAGGATTCCGAAGTATTCTATCACGAGTCATGTGTCCCTTCTTGAAACACACGAGTATATATATTACAACCACATACTACCCTTTATACCTTAAGAAATTCAAGCCTACTGACGACTAAAATTTCAAGTCTAATGTTTGGTGCATTTCCTAAGGACATGTGGATTTACTGCCCAGAGACGTATTGCTCTGATACCACCCTGTGACGCCCCCAAATTCCGTTTGGGATCGGACGAACATTTGAAGCGTCGAGACATGCAACACAAGGTTACCTGCCCCCGTTCATGACATATAAGATGCAATAATCCTAACATGCATCTAACATTATGCAATATTCGCAGCGGATAATTTTTTTCTTTAGCAATACTATGCACCAAACTGAAAATATCCCAATACTTGAAACATACTTCATACATAAAGATCCATTGAATAACTAAGATCACAGCACTATTCCAAAATAGTTATGATCCAATAGTACTGGAGATGCAACTCCATCGTACAAGTAGTAATTTAACTACTATATTAACATTAACGACGCACCATCGTTCAGTCGACTGTGTCTAGTTGGTCAGCTCCTGATCCTCCTTCAGGTCCTGTAACAAGATCTACCATTCGGGGGGAATGGTAGTTGGGACTACCACAGTGAGATTTGATTACAAATCTCAGCAAGTTAACAAAAAACTTCCATACAGACTAATGATGCATGTATGACAGTAAAAGCATAAATGCATAATCAAATTCATAAGTAATTAAAGCATAACTTAGCGTACAACATAGCATAATTGACATAGCTTAAATTGAATCATGAACTGAACTTGACTTAGCATGAACTTGCTCTGAAACTTGAATTAACATGAAAAATACATACTCCACAGTTGTTGTGGCCCCATGTATTCTACGTGTAAATACATACTCCACAGTTGTTGTGGCCCCATGTATTCTACACAAACTTGACTTAACATTAAAAATACATACTCCACAGTTGTTGTGGCCCCATGTATTCTACACAAACTTGACTTAACATTAAAAATACATACTCCACAGTTGTTGTGGCCCCATGTATTCTACACAAACTTGACTTAACATGAAAAATACATACTCCACAGTTGTTGTGGCCCCATGTATTCTACGTGTAAATACATACTCCACAGTTGTTGTGGCCCCATGTATTCTACATAAACTGAATATACTCAAGATGAAACGTGACTGGAATATGAAAGGACTGAAGTTCTGACGTAACATAACGTGACTTGAACATAATTTGAAATACATAACCAACTTGAGATAATAACATTTCGTAACATGGCATAACATATAACAAACAACATATTTAGCATGGCATATTTGTAATGTATAGTAATACATGACAGAATATATTGTGTAACAGAAAAAAATTGATGACAGAATAAATTCTGTATAATAGACAATTACATGATAACTTGGTATGGCATGACATATATGATAACATACATACATACACTGTAATTCTTTTACTTAGCACACATACACAGTAGACTGCTAGTAAGTTAAAAGCTAACTTACCTCGATCTCCGCGTTTCTTATAAAACTTCAAGTGCGATCACGAGGAACTGTAATTAGTGATTCTAAAAGTTAGAACTAAATCACTAATAATTTGAAATATGAAAAATACTAACTTAAAGAGTAAAATTTTCATTTTACTCTCTACATGTGGGAAAATGACCGTTTTACCCATAACTTAAGGATTTTGCATACTAACTCTAAAAGTTTCTAAAATTTACATTCCTCATGTAAATTTTATCCTAAACTTAAATATCAACCCAGAAAAATTTAAAACAAAACACAACTATGAAGAACACACTATGGTTGAAACATCCATAGGTCATTTCCCTTTATTTTTGTTGCAATTCCTTCCAACTTCAAAACTCATGCTTAAACCAAAATTTTGCAACAAACATCTTCCAATCCTAAGTTCAAAACCATACTTAAAACATCCATTTAGAAAAAGCTAATAATCAACACCAAACTTTTTTTGTAAAAAGATCCAAGCACTTGAATTACAAGTTTTGACCTTAAATCAAAACATCTCCAAGAATTTCAAAAATCAAATCTTACTTCTAACATATTCATAATATCATCCTAACATCAACCATGCTTTAAATCATCAAACTAAAGTCACCAAAATCACAAAATAACATTTGGAGTTTTTGGTTTTACACTTAGTTCAAAAACAGAAACTTTTTCCTCAACTAGTTTTGATAAATCTCTTGATCTATGACTTATAAATATATGATTTTCAAACCAAACCATCACATGGTTTAAAAAGATGTCCTAAAACATATATAAGTTTCTAATTCAAGATCACATGGTTAGAAATTAACCAAAACATAAATTTAGCCAAGAATATCCACACTTTGGCTTATTTGAATATCTCTTTGCATAAAATTTCATATCTTTGAAACTAACATCAAATATCTTCAAAATAATAATATAACATGTATATAACATACTTAGGATCCTCCAATAAAATTATTAAAGTCATTATAATAGGTTTAGACCACCAAAGAGTTAAACTTTCTCAAAACAGAAACTGTTTTTCTTCTTCCAGTTTCTAAGTTTCTAAATTTAAGTAAATCTTTCATCAAAACCTTTAATCATGCAAAAATCCTCAACCAATAGTCACATATACATGTTAAAAATACTCCATAAAAATTTCGGACCAATATCTATCCATTAGCTTGGTCAAAAACTCCAAACTATAACATATTCTCCAGTTTATCTCCCAGAATGACCTTTCTATAGTTTATACAATATTTTACTGACCAAATGATCTTCAAATGGGGCAAATAAGATATCCATGTAAACTAGACTCAAAAAGGAACAACTTATATGAAGGAGACTTTATGATAAAACACTTACAACAGCTTCGAAATGGGCGTGCAAAAGACCTCCTAAAAGCTATCCGAGAGAGAGTGTTTGATAATCTTTTATTGGAAGGTGTAATTAGATAATTTCGTGGGGAGAGGTGGCTGGAGATACTTATGGATGACATATGGAAGAGATGAGGCTGGACTTGAGAGTTGAGTGTAGTTTTCTCCTACCCAAAAAAAATCTATAAATGATTATCTTATAATATTCTATCCAATAATATCTAAAAAAAAATCAACTTAAGATATTTTTATCTAATAATATCTATGAAAATTACCTCAAGATATTTCTTTTTATCCAATAATATCTACAGTTTTAAACAGACGTTTTGACCGAAAATATGAAAAAATGTTATTGCGCCATAAGACTTTAAATAACCCTCCGAGTCTAATGGCACAAACCATAATACATTTTGTCACTTCTAACTATCTCCAATAATCAAAAACACACTTCTGATACCATAGTAAATAATAACACTAACTATGTAGTTAGACAAAAACCTATATGATTAATGGATTCGTGAAAACTTATGGGGTTTTCACGAGGTTCTTAAAGTTAATAGAAATTTCACAATTGAATTTCTAGCGGGCTGTTACACATAACACCCAAAATAGTACTGAACTATATGACTTTTACCAGAATGGTTAAAGACAAAAATGTCACGTCCTCTTAGTTGATCTTCATCATCATTTTCTATCCATATTATTGCAACTTGTGAAGATGTGGGGGCATTGAATACACGTTGATCTAGGCCAACATATGATCTTATATGAATTATTCGATTTTTTAAATCTGGAAAATCACCAAAAGAGCGAAAAAAATAGAATATGGATTGATACGAAGAATATCGATGAGTTGAGTTATGATTAATAGATCCATTATGTTTGAATCAGAAATGCGATTTTCTAATTCATGTTCTATATCATAGAAATACAACTGGAGATAAGAATGATGACCATTTAAAGGAAGCAAATTGTTGATATAGTGATAAATCTGTCCCTGAGTTCTAAAAGTATAGATTCCTCTATTTCTCCTGTAAAGATCTTTATCAAATTTCACTCCAAATGATGTAAAAGTGAACTTGTTATTATAAGTTCAAATATATGTCCTAAAATATGTAGATTCGTATGTGTTGGAGGTAAACAACGCATAAAGCTGATCAGAAATATCACTTGTGGCTAAAGAAATTATTCCATCAACACAGCAGAAGCTAATTGTTTCATGGTGGAATCGCTTTACTTTACAATGTATACAGCTGGATACTAATGACAGAGAATATGCTTCAGATGGCACTACCTTCAATAATTGTCTAAATCAGGTAGAATCGTGATGCGACTGACCTATTTGATCAAAAAATAAAAATAAGACAACTGACGCAAGCTCGTCATATTGTTTGAATTATCTGAGTAAGGACATTACTGGTACAGTAGCAAGATTTGATGACTGAATTAAAAGAACCAACTAATTTTATATTTGTTTCTTACCCCTACAAGGTGTTGGCATATTTGTATCATAACTTGACTTCTCTCGAACGACATATAGATCCTATTTGTATAATATATTCCGAAATCTCAGAGCAAAAGAAGAGAATGATGGTTGAATAAGAAATATCGAAAAATGATTAGAGGAGAACTTGCTGGATAAATAGTTGATTAGAAGATTCGAAGACATTGTTTTATGGATGAATTTGTCTCTGAATTAATGACATAGACTTCAACACCAGGAAGAACACATACTTCACCAGACAAATCATCTTTAATGATATCAATATGAACATCAGAATTCCGCTGTCTCTTTGATGCTCTTTGAACAAGACTAAAGTCTTGAATGTTGTCTGTATATTGGACATCATTGTTTGAATATCGAGCAATCGACATAGTCGTTTGATCACCAATAGATGTATCGAAATTATCACCACCAAATGATGTGGAATCATTTATACGAATCGAGTTACTTTTGTATGCTCTTTGTTTAGCATATCTTTCTCTTCGTTTTCTACGAATCTCTTCCTTTTTCTCTTCTGGTAAATCTCTATATAGAATTGTTTTTGCAGGTTGTTTTCCATGATCTTCAAAAAATAGTTTACAAACTTAAATTTTTATAGAAACTTATATTTTTGTTCGTAACTATTTTTATAAACTTATTTAAGGAATCTTACAACTTCTCATTATGTTAATGAAGGAAATGATTGTTTCAACTGTTGTATACTGTTCTACACAAGCAACATGAAAGAAATAAATAACAATTATTTCCTACACTCAATTAAATAAATAATCAAAGGATAAAATACAATGAAACTGGAATATAACAAAAACATATTTCAATATCACATACAAAAAGTGTTTAAGAACAATCACACAATATTTTCACAATATTTAACTATATCTAACTTTACTTTTTTTTATTATTATTATTAGTTTAAATAGACGTATTCATTATTTCAAGTTTATTTTTATTTATTCTTGTATTTGAGTGGAGGGCTGGTGGCCCAATTGGGATCACACATTTTTGTGGCGGTTTGGGTCATTTCGTTGTAGATTTTGTCAAAAAATTCCTAGTCAAAACCAATTAAAAATTATATAATAAAAACTTCTACTCATTATATATTAAGTTATAAATTTAATTTTATTTTAAAATAAATCTAAGTCATATGGTATAAAGTCATAATTTTTGTAACTGTACCATACACTTGTATCACTATTGAGTCTTTGTTAGTGGGCTTTTGGTGTTGTTTATTGTTGGTGTGGATTAAGTTATTTTTGGACTCAACCCATAGTAGGTGAAGCCAGTCCCTCTTTGCAAAAGGGTAATATTCTGGAGCATCATCTTTTATATTTTTTCATAGAACAGTAGTAAATTTAAATTTTTTTTATAAACATTATTATTAAATCTGCAATAATTATTAATGTATAAATTAAAACAAATAAAATTTTACAACAATGTAAATCTTATTTTTATATATTTTAAATTCTTAATACAATTTTATGTAAAATTTATACACTAAGTGAAAAAATTTAAATGAATTGTGTGCTAGTAGCTAGGTAAACAAACATATAACAATATGTTTTTTTCTCATTTGGGAAAAAAAAAAAGGGCCCAATCAATCTAGGCCCAGAATCAATCATCAAGCTCAATAACCCAAATAACCAAAACGCCACCGTTTTAAGCACAAACAAGCCCAGCCCACCCTATCCTAACTCAAAATGGCGCCGTTTTAATCATCAAAAATCCTAACTTTCATGTTACCATATATATATTTAAGATATGTATGTATGTGTGTGTCTTATAATTAAATTTTTCTCATGGAATTTATTTTATTATCAATCAATCTTGAGGAGCATTAATATTAGATTGTTGATTAAAAAAAAAAAAGTCATTTTATTTTAAAGTTGTAAAGGTTTTCCTTCCAAAAAAAAATGAATAAACATATAATAAAAATAAAAAATAAAAAAGACAGGTGTGTTGGTTCACTCATTTTTCTTCTTAATTTGTCATAAGGCAAATACAGAATATAAGATGAAAGAACCAATAGCAGCATGCAATCAAATAATCCAAAAACAATTCATGACATTAATTTTTTTAACATCAAACTACTGCATGCAATTAAAAAATTGAATACACGATTAGAAGTATTCAATTCAAGAGAAATAATACGAAAACTTTTATACTATACCTCATCTAGAATTTAGGATATATGCCAGAAGATATTATCAACAATCATGTGAATAAGTAAAATAATTATTACAAAATATAAACACCAGATTTTTTTTTTTATATTAAAAGGGATCAGGACATACCGAAAATTAGAAGACCAATAAACGGCAAGTGAAAATGCAGGATTCCAACGACCACGATGGGTACAACTGAAATAAAGATATAATCAAGAGGTATATTTAAAAAATATATATATAAAAAACAGAATGTAATAAAAATGTAATTATATTTATTAAGCTTAACTATATTAACATATTAGGGATAATAATAAATACAATAAATTGGAACATATTATTTACTTTATAAAAGATATATGAATGAATTTGAATTATCAATAAACTATATTTCGTTGTGTTATTAGGTTACATGTACAATTCATATACTAAGTAAAAAAATTACTTGATTTTGCTACAGACAAGGAAAGGAATAAGGTTATTGACATAAGGATTTCACATAAGGTTATTGACAAGTATTGCCTTAAACTCATAATAGAAAGCCCCATGTAGGAGGAAGAAAGTTGCTCCCACAAAGTGAAGCTGAAGTGGGCAGAGAACTCTTAACATGTATATCTATATGTTGGGGTGTGTGCCTATATATATATATGGAACAAATTACGTAACAACATTCTGCTGGAACTTCGCTTATATTTTTAATTGATTCATGTTGGCCATTTTTAATCTTCACCCTATTGATTATTACGTACGTATAAGATTTAAAGTATATTGTGAACTTTCTATCTTTGTTATTTGATGTCGTTTAATTAGTTTGAGTTTTAATTCGAGATTACCTTGCTTCTATTTTGAATCCCACAACAGGTCTATCATTTAATGCACTAATTAAAGTTGCTGGAACACTATTATGGCAGAAATGAAAACATATATATATATGTATAGTAATGCTACATACAGTTGTGGAGTGTGTAAATACCGCGTAATCATTTTGAAAAAGAGTAAGATCCACAGTTAAAAAATTAATTTTTTATGTGGATTTTATATTAATTCAATTTTTCAAAAAGACTATACAACACTTACACAACTATAATTACAATTTTTCGTATATATATATACATGTGATGATGGTGACATAAGAAACAAAAGTAGCACTAATTGAAGTTGCTGGAACACTATTGTGGTAGAAATGACATCATTATGACATAAGAAACAGAAGTAGCACTAATTAAAGTTGCTGACACTATTATGGCAGAAATGACATCATGGTGACATAAGAAACAGAAGTAGCACTAATTAAAGTTGCTGAAACACTATGAGCGATGTTTCTTTTTCTCCTGGTACTCACGCAACTACAAATAATTATATTATATGGCTTTTGAATTCGTTGAAATGGTTTAGAGTCTTATTTAGAAGCAATCACCTCTTAATATTACATATTATATATATATATATATTGCTTTGATCACTAACCTCAGTTAAATGTAAAAGATTCTAGATTGCAAATAATAATTATTAAAAATATAAATAAAATTCTTTTTCTGATATTAAAAATATATAAAAAAGGAACGTATGCAATGTAATATTAATAGAAGAAAATTTATATTTTCAAGTTTGTGTTTTTATATTTAATAAAATATTTTTATAACATAATTTAATTTTAAAAATAAATTAATAAAATAAAAAATACTGATTTTGAAATTAATCTAAACAATATTGCTGTTAGCCCGCGTGAAACACTCATCAAGGAAAGAGTACTAATATGGCAGTAAAGAAGCATTACCATTTCAATACAATAAAAAGTAAAAGCTAAGTGAGTCTCTAAACATGAAACGTAATGGTTACATCTAACGCTAAATGCCTAATCAGTAGTAAAGCTCAAAAATGGTCGGATGTCTAACTCATGTTCACACCGGCCAATAGGAAGACAGCATGTGGCATGTGTATTTGTCTTACAATGAACCACATTTTATTGTAAAAAATCTTGAGACTTTTCCTTTTCGCTCCTGCTTCTTCCTATCTTATGCTTACCAGCTAATCTTCCAGCTGGAAAACGTATTTATCGATGCTTACCAGCTGGAAATTAACTTTATTAACACCTTGCCACAGAATCTGGAAACTAACTTTATTAACACCTTGCTAGCTAAGGAAACTGACACTTGCATTCTTCTATTGGTGTATTTGATATTTGAAAATCAAAAAAATTTCTTGCGTTTTTCATTCGTCTAACCCTGGATTGTGTGTTTTGTCTTCTATATCTTCAGTTTTGTGTCCGTTTATGTGTAGATATTTTAGTCTTTACATCATGTGATTTGATGTTGTATCAGTGATATTTTCCCCAAATAATTTTAGACCACACAATCTCTCATTCCCGGCTTCCTCTTCCTCTCAACTCAGACCCCTTCTTTTCTCTCTCCCTCTATCTCGTGACCCAAGATTTCTCCAGAAGCTGTGAGACCCAGCCCCAACGCCTCTTTCTCCCTCTATTTCCATCATATCGACCTCAACCTCTGCGATTTCCAGCCAGATCTACTGCTTCTCTTCTCGATCTCCTCCACTTCGCTTTAGAAACAGTGGTTTCAGTAATTCTCTCTCTCTCCACCGTCCATGGCTTGAGAAGCCTAGCTCTGACGTCGTTTCTTTTTTCCCTTTTTTTATGTGTTAATTTGTTCGAGTCAATCTTTGTTCAGTGCAAAGTTACATGCAGTTTTCCACTAAGAGTAGTTTAATAAATGGGTTTAGATTTTTTTTTTCCCCTTGCATGTCGTGGTTTTCTGCAGTCTTGGTTTTATCTTTACACAAATATTTCTCTCTAAGACCCTCATTTTCTTAGTTTCTTATAATTTTATTTTTCAGGTTGTCTACGAGAGGGACACGAAGAAAACACTCAATCGATCTACTGAACGATCTCCATTGCAGTAGATCTTCATCATTGGTTGCTATGTAAGTATTATGGATATTATTGCTCCATCACTGATTGCTCTATAAATTTTACAATGCCCTAACCTAGATATTTCTTTCATATATATATTTTTTGCATATAGGGGCTAATGTTGCGAATATGGTTGTGAATATATATGGTGTTGAATCTATTTTGTACTGCACTTATCTCATGATTTCTTGTTTCTTTTTATCTCTTGTTTTTTATGGATTATGTTTTTAAGAATTTCTTGTTTTTTCTTGCGTAGAACATTAATTCTAAGTTGAAATAATAATATTTTTCATCGGGAAATGAAAGCTTCCTAATGATAAATTAATTATCAAGTGGTACCACCTACGTACTAATCATCTCCAGATCCAGTACTACTTAATATTTCTCAAACTATCTAGACTTAATTTGTTATAAATACATGCTTCCCTAGTTGCTGTTGTTTTGTACTCTGTTTTTGGTTATAGGTTTTTTTAATAAGTTTTATGAATTTCTACATAAATATGTTTAAATGTTTCATATCATAATTTTTGTATGAATTGAAGCATCTATACAACTTTTTATGCTCAAGTCAGATTGCAGTTTGTGTTTATTAAAAATTTATGGGTTTTATTTTTTTGGTTTGGATGTCATTATTTTTATTTTTATTTTTTCATTGGTAGGCAAATTTTTTTCCTACTGAAACTGTTCAGTTGATATTTATTTTGATGTAGCTAAGTTCTTGATCAGTCCTAGACCTTGAGTATACTAAACCAAACCAACCTATTTGCAAGACTTAAAAAAGAAACTATCTAAAAAACTTTGACAGTTTTTTCTCCAGTTTAATGCATTTGTATTTGCATTGTTTGAATCATAATATACCAATTAGAATGTAAAAGTGAAAAAATAGGTGGGTTTGGTATTTTGGATTTGTGTTTTTATGGAATTATCCAACCCTAAATAATTTGAATCCTAAAGTTTTTTTTTTTTTAATTTCCTTTTTCTCGTGCATGAAAAAAATCTGCAATTAATTATGTAATAAAATGTTATTATGAAACAACCTTGCAAACTAAGTGAAAACATTTTGTGATCACTCGATCCCCTAATTTATGATACCAACCAAAAATTAGTGGGAAAAGAGGCCGGGTTTCAGGCATTTTACTCTCTAAGGAAGTGACAACTTGTTAATTACTTAGGGTCATAGAGGGCATGCAAATTGCAATGGGCTTCTTCAAGAGAGCCTCTAGGTTAATATATATATATATATATATCTTCGATCTAAGATTTTATGTTTTGAATCATTTTAATTCATATCTCAATTAGTGTTTGGTATTTTATATAAACCTTCCACAAAATATTTCCAACCTCTAAATGATCCGTGCATTTAGACTTATCAAGCTTTTGTTTAACAAAAAAAGAAAGCGGATAATAAGAAGTGATAAATGGGGTGGGAAAGGATCGAAGAGGGCTCCTCAAAATTTGGTGATGTGAAGAGTTTTGAACTGTATAATCTTGTTTGTTTTGGGTGAGTCCTGTACAAACTCATGTAGCATTCATGAAAACACAATTTGTTTTGGGATGCACTGATGTAATTATATGCTAGAAAATTTGTGCAGGAAAACATCTGATCATATATGCTCCTATTAGGAAAACACTGTAATTTCAATTCCCCCAAACTTGTATCAACCTATGGTCTGTTTAACTTATTTGTTTTTGACTTAATACTTTAGTAATAAAAAGTAATTATTATACATCTCTAGCCTATCATTACTATATTTTCATGCATTTTATCTATCCACGCATTGGTCTTCATTTGTTTGTCTAATTATGTGAAGAGTTTTGAACTGTATAATTATAAAGCACTGATGAAATTATATGCTAGAAAATTTGTGCAGGAAAACATCTGTGATCATATATGCTCATGTATTATATATGCTCATGTTAGAAAATTTGTGGTTTGATTTGGATTGATGTTTTTATTAAAAGACAGTAATCTAATATCATAAAACTTTAGAGATTATTAAAAGGTAGGAATCTAATAGCATAAAACTTAGAGATTGATGCAATGCATACATAGATTATATATAATATAAACACAGAAAGGCAGTAAAATTGACATTTTTAATGTACCTTCAAACCTTTGCACCATTGCACTGTTTCACCACACTTGATTTGAGAGAGACAGAGCATGGATAAGTTTTCTGAATTGAGTTTTGTGATAGGTTTTTTAATAAGTTTTATGAATTCTATGGTTTCTTGGTATCAGTTAGTTAATTTCTTAGAAATATGAAAAAACATATGTAATGCATAGATATACTATAAACACACAAAAGAAAGTTAGACTCACTTTTCAATCGTCCTTCAAACCAAGAAAACTGTAGCACCAATGCACTGAAAGTAATAAAAAGTATTAGTCGCTTTTCAAACGTAAGCACCATTGCACTAAAAGTAATAGAAGGTTTTCTTAAACCCCTTTCAATGCCTCTTGGGTTCCTATGAAATATGTTTCTTGGTATTCAAACTTTGAATATGACTACTGCACTGCTTGGCCATTCGGCTGCCTCATCAAGTGATTGGAAATTATTAATTTCTCCCTGCCTACACACATGGACATAAAAAGTAACTTATTATAAATTATAAGTTATACTGCATATTATAAAAACTTATTATAAATTTCTATTACATGTGATTAAAATCTGTCTCCATAGATTTTTAACTTATATTTTCTCTCTGGTTGCAACTTTCATTCCAATGCATGGACAATATTCACAAATTCAATAGCTGGCATACGTACAAAAGGGGAAAAATAAGAGGAAATGAGATTGTAATTTTTTCAAATTGTAACTTATTATAATGTTTTGCCATTATAATTTATAGGAAAAGACAATGGTATCCCTGCCTAGACTCAACGTATATAATTTGGCACTATTTTTCTTCAAAATTTCGAGTTATTATATAATGGAATTCAAACAGACAACACAATAAGCAACTAATGGCTATACTTATAATTTGGCACTATTTTTCCTGCAGATTCTAAATTATTAGATAATGGAATTGAAACAGACACAACATAAATGGCCATAAACGATGGCTTAACTGATATTTAACGGGAACAACAAAACAACGGAAAAACAAGATTTTTCATTTAAAACAACAAATTTCGTTTCATACACACTTTTTATATATAGAAGATATTTAAATATTTTTTTAAAAACATTCACAACATCAACAAAAAATACTTTTTTAATCACTAAGTAAAAAAAAAAAATTTGTATAGAGAGAGACTGTCGGGACCCAACTTCGGTGGGTTTAGCATTTATGATATTATTATAACTATGTTTAGGTAGTACTACATTACTATTTACTATTATTCAAATTTTATCAATAATTTTTTTTACTAATTTTCACTACTATTAACAACTATTCAATATTTTAATCATTATTTTCTCACTATTATTTAATATTTTATTATTATTCATAAATCATTTGGATAAGCTGAGTATCCAAATGTACCCTAATCGTTAATGGTATTTGTGTTTTTCTAATAATGTTTCTCTTATCTTAAATCTTTTTTATTTACTATTATATTAAATAATACGACGTATTTTAAATGACATATTAATAAAAGTGTTGTAAACCATGTTGAATTGTATGACCACATTTATCTAGTCGTCAAATGCATAGTGCTAGCATAGTGAGCTAGCATAGTCCCCCTTTGTACGCCTATATATATCGTTAAATTCTTTAAGAAAGATATAAGTTTGATATATAGATCAATAAGAATTTCCTCTCTCGCTCTCTCTCAATCTCTTGAAATTCTCTTATTTTTCATTGAGTTTATAACACGTTATCAGCACGATGCAAAAAGAAAAAAAATTCTTCCACCTCTAGCTCCTTCCGGAGATCACTACCCTCAAATCTTTCTCTCACCATGTTGGTCTCATTCGAACCGTTTTGCTGCGTTGCGGTTTTTCACTTTGCGAGGGGTTCGAATCCTCGTCCAGGTGGCTCAAGTTCTGGGTTTTTAAGCCGTAAATGACTCGGCCTCTCACGATTGAAACCCGGTAGAAGGGTTCTCTGGGATCGCCCATATTTCCTCTCTCTCGGATTTCTCTCTCAAGACCATGTTCAGCTTTTCACGCCGCTAAAGGCTACTAAGAAAAAGGGCAGATTTGTAATTCGAAAACCATAACAGTCAAAGCTCCGAGGCGCGGTTCCGACCGGATCAACAGCGCCGTGAATCGTCCAAACGCGCCCTCGCTCTCTCCCGCTCTTCTTCAAGAAACAGTTACGGAGACCGCGATCAACACTGCCCCGGAGAATATAAATGGCCTGCGACGGCCGAAGCGGCTGGTGCATCGATTGCTCATGTGACCGACAAGGGGCTGAACGAGTAGGCCTAAGAGCGGGCCGCACAGCCATATGATGCTGGCCTAGGCGTGAGGGATACCAAGCTCCTGCACGTAGGGAGTGAGGAGAGATAGCTGCAGCGCCCACCCAAACTGACCCATGACTGGAGCGTGGAGACACCCACTGCAGTTCCTTAATGATCCTCAACAACAGGCGCACGTAAGGGAGTTTTCGGAGTCCAGATCTCCATGCAAAAGGTTCAGATCTGTTGGGTTTTGTTTTGTCTTCAAATCCAAAAGAAACCCAAACAAGCAAGATGATGATGTCGGCAACTGTACCAAAATAAGTATCGGATGATCATTGACCCGCACGAAGATCATCTCCAAACGCGATCAGGAGCTCACCTGGAAGTGAGCATTGAGAGAGAGGGTGAAACTGACCACCGGCCTTCCAAAGCAATCCGGACCCTTCTCGGGCTACTGGACCTCTTTTTCTAAATTGGTTGGCTCTACACGTCAACCATTTGCCGTGATTTTCGTGGAAACAAGTTTTTAAGACTTTAACATGTGGAGCCGTTTATAAAGGACTTTCGTGGTGGGGACAAAACTTTAATAGACTTTGACAAATTCTTTAATAGTGGCTGACAAGATGATAAGAGATGATTATCTCGTGTCCATCAACAATACACCTTTAAAAAAAAAAAAAACATGTTTATTTGTTGGATTATTTTTGTTAGGCGGCTAGCTAAATAGTTAGACTTTTCTTAATTCTCCTTGACCATTTGACATGTTTACTTGTTGGATTATGCTTGTCAAGGCAGCTAGCTGGACAGTTGGACTTTTCTTCAAAGTTTTTGAGCAATAAGTGGAGTTGGTAACACACGCAAAAGGCTCTCACATGATAAGGTTCTCATGGAGAGCTGGATGATTTTTAAGTTAGTGATCTTCTATTTCAAGCAGCTAGCTGGACAGTTGGACTTTTCTTCAAAGTTTTTGAGCAATAAGTGGAGTTGGTAACACACGCAAAAGGCTCTCACATGATAAGGTTCTCATGGAGAGCTGGATGATTTTTAAGTTAGTGATCTTCTATTTCAAGTAAGTTTTCAATATATTATTTGCAATCACTAAGATAAATATTGAAGATTATATTCATTATTATTACTTGATAAATTCTATATTTATTCACATAGTTTATATACAAGTTTTATTTATTTATTTATACTTGTTATAAATTATTAATGATATGATTTATCTGAGAATGGAAATGGAGCATCCCTGAAGGATCGCCCTAAATCAATAATTTTATTGAGTACCTCATAGTTTAAATGAGTGATATGTGTACCAAAAGCTCATTATGATTTATGCACTTGAAATTGCATAATTGAAATTGTAGAAAGAATATATATTTGAATGAACGTCTCGAATGTGCTCCTGAAGTAGCAATATCGAGTATGCTCCTGAAGCAGCAATATGAAATGCAAATGTTCACAATATATTCTAAATTTATATATGATCTTTCAGTGACTGTGCAAAATAATGAGCTTTTGATAAGAATAATTAATCACGTCTTACTAGATCTACATCATTCCCTGAAGTGAATGATAATGAATTTATATCATTCTATTCCCTGAAGTGAAAAGAATAATGCGTTTTATTCAAAGAAATTAAGAGATTGGACGTGATAATGAATATCTTTTCGGACCAGAAGCTCATATTGGAAAAGATGTAAACTTTCTCTTTGAGATGATATTATACAAATTATTAAATCAAATATTATGGTGCATCAAAAGGTGATATGATTCAAAATATTTGTATCTTTTAATGGTTATCTTGATCATCCAAAATCAATTACGATAAGTTGAATGATTTTCATATGGACATCCATAAAAGAACCAGAAGATTCTTTTACTATAAAATCTTACCACCAGAAGTGGAAAGAAAAATTTGCCAGAAGCAAATAAGATGAAATAATTCGACGTTATCTTGATTATCATATGTGAATCAGAAGTTCAGATGATAATTAAATTTTGGATGCAATAAGATAAAAATGTCTCATATTCTAGCTGCTAAAATCCCAGCGATGATTGAAGTCCCTGTAGGACAATTTAGAAATTTAGCAGTCTGAAAGCATGTGAGACCTATAGATACAAAAGGTACTGTATCTCAAAAGAGTAAAGCACAAATAATTTGGTGCTTCTGAAGAGGCCATACCCACAGAACAAGCAATAAAGTCCATCCAAATTTTCTGTATAAAATTCTCCTATATAAACTCTTGAAGAGTATAAATCTCCTGAAGAGTGCCTCCTGAAGAGGTTTTTCATGAAAATGTCTTCCCTTGAAGAGGGACAGGTACCTGAAAATAACGAGATCTCGTTACATTTCATGAATAATGGAGAAATTATGGATAGAAATAAAATTGTTATCGACAATGTATTTCCATATGAGATGGCAATTGACATTACCAGAAGTAATGATGAAAGTGAATCAAGAATCGTCGAAGAATACGACGTAAAATATTGACCAAATTTGAAAGAAACAATTCCTGCAAAATTGATTCACTAGTAAAATATGATGCATCGAGACTTATAGTCCAAAAACCTAAAGAGGTGATGCTTGTTGAATGTCAGTGGGTATTTATAAAAAGGAAATAAAAATGTGATATATAAATCACGAGTCAGTTTCTCAATTCCTGCAGAATTGATATCACTAAGTAAAATGTGATAAATATGGACCTGAAATCCAAACACCTAAATAGGTGATTTTTTTTGTTAAATATCAGTGGATATTTATATACATGATATAAAAAGCCTGAAACTTTTAATATGAAAATGTGATATAGAAATCACAAGTTAGTTTCTCGAAGAAACAATATTGATATGATTTTAATGGTTGAAATCATATTGAGATTTTTATTAGCTTGAAAGTTACCGAGAGTTTGGATATGCATGATTAACTGCATTATATTTATATGGATCATTGGATCATGATATATATATGAAAATCCCTGAAGGATAGAAAATGTCTGAAACTTCTAATATGAATACATCTGGAAATATGTATTCTATCAAGTTTCAAAGATCCTTATATGATCCTTATATGTATTCTATCAAGCTATTATTGCAGTTTATATATATGATTTAAATGTCATTGAGGCTCTAGAAGAGCTCATGAAACTGCACATATTTGAAATATAAATCTGAAACCCTTGCGGCTTCAAGGGGAAGATGGATGATGTTATTAGTCATGAAATACCATCTTTTAAATACAATTAGTATTTCAAGATTCATATTATAGGTTTGATAAGAAGTGTGCATTATTAAAGAAGAAATAAAATGAAACACACAGAACATCTACCAGAAGATAGAAACACAAATATGAATATTTGTGAAATATTATTTTATTATCTTGAAGCAAGAATTACAGAAATTTAAGGCACTTTGCCTCATTCTTCAAATGCTCTTGTTCTTCAAGAATCTGCATGTCATCCCTATCTAAAGCGGTGGGCAATCGAAAAGAAGATTTAAGCAAAGATTTTAAATTCCTATTCTCTTTCTTTATTGATTCTATCTTCATGTTGGACTCCAGAAGAAGTCGCTGAAGTATAGCAATATTCTCGTGGAGATAGTCAACTCCACAAGTTCTGGATTGCAGTCGCTGAGAAAATGCGACAATGGATGATGAGTATCGGGTACCGAGACTCACAAGCTCATAGATAGCTTCATTATCTGACCTATGAGTCAGATCATTACATTGCATGATAGCACCTGTGGTAGAAGCAGGAACAGCTGATGAACGAGGTGCAGAGTACCTCATATATTGGCCATGAGAAGATCGCTGAGCCATTGCAGAGTAAAAATGTAGAGAGAGATTGCAGAGTAAAATTGCAGTATGATTACAGAAAAGTGAAGAAGATGAGATGCGAATGAAGATGAGCTGAATATCTCTTTTATAGAGAAAATTATGATACAACATCTCTCGTGAAGCAAGAGAAAAGAGATGGAATATAGCTTCATAGCTCTGCGGCGCCTGACAGCTGAGGCGCCTGACAGCTGCAGCACCTAACAGCACGCCTGACAGCTGCAGTACCTGAAAGCACGCCTGACACCTACAGAGGAGTTGAAAATCTGCGGTGCTTGTCTGATCTTAAAAAGCTGGCCACCGTTTTTATTAAAAATGAGGTTAGCAGTTTAATGTTGATGAATTCTCCACTAACTGTGTTATTTACAAGAACTCCAGAAGAGTACAACTCCAGAAGAGTAGTGATCAGCAGAAAGATCCAGTTAGTTGGATGTACAAATGCGAGTTATCTTTCAGATACACACAAAAAGATCATTGCAATTCATGAGAAGAAAGTTGAAATTGATATCAAGAAGGGGAAGTAATGTCTTGAAGACTTGTGCTGATTGTACTCTTTTTCCTTCGCTAAGGTTTTATCCCACTGGGTTTTCCTTTGCAAGATTTTAATGAGGCAATCCTAAAGCATTCGGCGATACAAATGAATACTGTACTCTTTTTCCTTCGCCATTAGTTTTTTTTCCCACAGGGTTTTTCTTTGGCAAGGTTTTAACGAGGCATATTCTTTAAATATGGTCATCCAAAGGGGAAGTGTTGTAAACCATGTTGAATTGTATGATCACATTTATCTAGTTGTCAAATGTATAGTGCTAGCATAGTGAGCTAGCATAGTCCCCCTTTGTATGCCTATATATATCGTTAAATTCTTTAAGAAAGATATAAGTTTGATATATAGATCAATAAGAATTTCCTCTCTCGCTCTCTCTCAATCTCTTGAAATTCTCTTATTTTTCATTGAGTTTATAACAAAAAGAATTATATTCAACAGTCCTATATTACATAATTATTTGTATTATTATTATTTTTTTTCTCGACAGATGTTTGGTACATGGCTGCTAAATGGAACTCTTTTATTAATCATTCCAGTGGTAACGACGTGACACATATGATGGGAAATTACATTATAAAAATATAATTATTTGTTTGTCTTTTAAAAATAATAATTAAGAAACGATTATTTGCATAAAAGTTAGTGGAGGGTTGACCACAAAGGCTTATTTTGTAATTTCACTAAAAACATAGAAACAAATTCCCATCTAAAAAATGAAAGTACAATGAAGTCTATTTTATATTCTTGTTAGGTTGTCAACTTCGCGGTACCTACAAAGAGAATTTTCATTCGGTATCTCAAATATCGAATTTCTTATCATTTAAAAAAATATTTAAAGATTTCATCCTAAATCATTCTTATCCCATTTTTCATTTTGGAGTTTTCATTTTGGAGTTTAGGGATGGAGTTGTTACAATAAATCTTTAAATATAAAAATTTACTATTTGTCTCTAAATTATTTTTATATTGATAAAATTATTTATAATTAAATTTATAAAAGGAAGTGAGAGAAAAATGTAATAAAGAAATAATAAAAAAATGTTATTTTAATAAAATAAAAAAAATATAAAAAATGAGATGTAAAAAATTTTTAAAAAATAAATAAAATTTAAAAGGAAATTTTTAAAAATATATAATTTTATAGGAAATAGAACGTGAATGCTTTAACACGAAAAGACAAAAATATAGAAAAATGAAAGAACAATCAACTCTTTTATCTTCTCGATCCGACTTCCAACGTCTATAAACCAAGGACAATGAACTCTTATCTTCTCTAACTACATCGTCTCTTTCCGTCGTTCCAACGCCTACAAATCTAGAGATCACGATTCTGCAATATAATAGTATTAAGCCCGGCCGGCTGCTCATGTTTTTTTATCTTTTTCGTCGTCCGGCTGCTTATTGTTGACCCTTACCAAGAAGATACTGCAATATAATAATTTTAAACCCGGCTGCTAATTCTGACCAAGAAAGGCAGTATATCAATACATAACATGTATTGAAGATAGAGAAATCGAACTCCCTTCCCTGCCGCCGCTAAATCAATTTCCATGGAAAACGGTAAGGTTTTGCATGTGGCAGTTTTCCCATGGCTAGCCGTTGGCCACCTCGTACCCTTCATGCGCCTATCCAAGTACTTAGCCCAAAAGGGTCACAGAGTTTCCTTCATTTCCACCTGTCGGAACATTAGCAGGCTTCCCAAAATACCTCCGAATCTCTCCTCTCTAATAAACCTCGTCAGCCTGCCTTTGCCCAAAGTCGATGGTTTACCCGACCGGGCCGAGTCCTCAGCGGACGTACCCCACAACAAGCAACAGTTGCTGAAAAGGGCTTTCGATTTACTGGATTCTCCATTGGCTAACTTCCTTGAAGCCTCGAGGCCCGATTGGATTATCTACGACTATCCCTCTCACTGGCTTCCCCGACTTGCCGCTCAGTTCGGTGTCTCACGCGCCTACTTCAGCCTCTTCACCGCTGCGTGTCTATCTTTTATAGGCCCATCCGAGGTGCTTATCGACACCGATCCTAGATCGACTGCCGAGGATTTCTCGGTAGTCCCGAAATGGATCCCGTTTCCCTCCAACGTGGTGTATCGGGTTCACGAGATATCAAAGAACGTGGATGGCTCGAGCGGAAACGAGTCCGGCACATCAGATGTCATCCGCTTTGGTATTGCCGCTGCGGAGAGTGATGTCGTGGCTATTAGGACTAGTGCCGAACTTGAACCGGAATGGTTGAATTTGCTAGCTGAGCTTTACCGGAAACCTCTGCTTCCGATTGGGTTTTTGCCTCCGGTTATGGAGGATGAAGAGGAGGAGGAGAACGATGCGAGATGGGTTTATATCGAAGAGTGGTTGGACAAACAGAGAGTTAACTCAGTCGTTTACGTTGCACTGGGGACTGAGGCAACTCTGAGTCCGCAAGAACTGAACGAGTTGGGTCTTGGGTTGGAGGAGTCTGGTTTACCGTTCTTTTGGGTGCTGAGGAACGCGTTGGCTCAGAACGAGTTACCAGCTGGGTTCGAGGAGCGAGTTAGGGACCGCGGAATTGTTCATGTTGGGTGGGTCCCGCAGGTGAAGATATTGAGCCACGAGTCGGTCGGGGGCTTCTTGACTCACTGTGGTTGGAACTCGGTCGTAGAGGGGCTTGGGTTTGGCCGAGTTCTGGTTCTATTACCTGTGTTAAATGACCAAGGGCTCAATGCTAGGTTGTTGCAGGGGAAGAAACTTGGGGTGGAGATTAACAGAGATGAGCGAGACGGATCATTTACTCGTGAGTCAGTAGCGGAGTCAGTGAGGTTGGCAATGGTGTACGAAGCCGGCGAGTACTTGAGGGACAGGGCAAAGGAAGTGAAGGGTTTGTTTGGGGATAAGGATAAGAATGATCATCTTGTGGCCGGCTTTATTCGTTTCCTTGAAGAGAATAGGTTGTGAAACACAGAAATATCGACAAGCAGCAGGAAGACACAGGAAAGTCAAACTCGGCATTAAAAATTCAATATTTGATTTAGGATATATTATTATGAAGAATAAAAGTTCTTTTAATTTTAGTAAATCAGTCATGAATAAAGTCCTTTGAAGTTGAACCAAATCGTGTCATATTTTAGTTGGCATTTAGGCAGACATCTATTTGGGAGCAAGACAAGAGGAGGTGGGTATAATATGTTATGTTGTTTGGCTGTGACCATCAGGTTGGTTGTATGTTATTTTTGAAACTTTTTTTTTTTAATTTTTAATTTTTATATATATAATTAAGCAAATGGGCCTATTCGCTATCACCACCACTTCCCTACACCCGAACACAATTGTTAATTTTAGTGAAACAGACGTTGATTCTACCTTTCTTGGTGGGAACACAGGAAATGGACTCTAAAACCGATGCATGCAACCCGAGGTAAACACCGGGCTTGTCCCCAAGCCGACCTGAATATCTCTATTTAAGGCGCCAATAGAGGCGAACGGCTGGACCACGAACATCGAAGTGCGCAGTTGAGAGTGGGCAAATCTGGACCTCGTGGAGAAGCAACAGAGGCAAACGATGACCACAAATAGCGAGTTGGCTAGAGTCTGAGTAGATTAAAAACTAAAATTTGTGATCACTTTCATTGGTTTCGGCCGATATAATACATAGCCAACCCATTGTTCCACTTGACCCGATAAAACTGATTTTTGTCATGTGGGCCAATAGCAGGTCTTGCGGTTAGATCGGCCCAGGGCCTTTAATGTATTGGCCTACTAAAACCAGTCCATGTCTTGCGTTGCCCAGGTGTCGTTCATCTGAAGTTGTAGAAAAATCACATGCAAGAGACTTTTACCATGATGTTCCACGAATTATGAGCTGTAGGACCAGTTTCAATATCTCAGCTAAAAATAATAATAAATAAATAAATAAATAAAAGAAAAAAACAAGAAAGGAAAAAAACACTTCGAAGTAATCAATCTACAAACCCCAAGAGACATATGGAATCTAGAAATGAGAATAACAATGTTAATTGTACCTTATAGCTAAGCGGTTAGAGGAAACAAGTACAACTAAAATAAAAAACTGAAAATTTGGATACTTTGAGCTGATGCTGTAGACAATAAGCAATCTCAACCACAAAATTCTAACTGGAAAAGGGAAAGGGGAGAGAGATCGTATTTGCTTTTCAAGAAGGCATCAAACCCTACTTGTATATCTTTTTCTCTTCTTTTGGACAAGTCATTGGAAGCATCTATACAATGTTTTCGAGGGTTACAATTGCTATTTGAAAAGAAAAAAAAGCTGAAATGCTGCTATTCCTAATACACAATATTTGTATTCTGAACTATACATTTAATGTTCACAAAATGTGTTTAACACCTAATTCCTGACTGCCCTGACTGACTGTTTTGGAGATGGAGATGAAACAATGAATGAGTTTGTGATCCTACATTTCATGGCATCATGGAAACAGTTCTTCTGAGAAATCGGAAAGTTCTGCAGACGTCACAGTTTAAAGAAATAAGTCAACTTCCAAACTGCTCCAAGCAATGTTGATGGAATTGTGTACATCCTTTCACTGTCTTCACACCCAACAGTTAAGAAAGATCTTTCCAATTGGATAAAGTTTTAAGGGTCTGAACTCTCAACATTTAATGGATACGGCTTGACATTTTGCAATATTTAGCAGATGCCCTGAAAGACAAAGGGAAAAGAAACCCAAAAAAACAAGAAAAAAAGAAGCGAATTCTGTAAGGGATTTGACAATCAATGCATCATTTTTTTATTAAGTAAAAAATTTATTAAGATCAATAGGCGTAGCCAAGTACACTAGATGTATACAAGAGAAAAACATCATCGTTAACTTCATTCAAAACAAAATGAGCAAGCAAAGCAAAGTGTAATCTTTTCCCACTGCAATCCTGGAACTCCATTATTATATTGTGGGACTAATATAATAAAATTCACAAAGGAAGGAAGGGATTCAATGAACTCAGACACGCTTACATTAAAATATAAAATCATGAGAATGTCCAACAAAAACGCTAACAGTTAAAGTGACTGCACATAAAATTTTTATTATAAAAACCTAGTAAATTTCTTAAGAGGATAATTAATATGATCAACATCCCATGTGTGAGAGAGGATTATCTTCAGAACACTGTCAGATAAAGTGAACCCAAGAAAGACAAGAAGTTATGATGAGTCTGTTCCAGATGCCAGTAATCCTTTCTCATGGAGTGCATGATACTCTAGTCAAGACATGTTACTGGATTAGACATATGATATCAATGTAATATAACAAAACAAAAGAAAACATATAATCATGCCCTTGAAATGATATCGCCCCAAGAATATAGCATATGCTAACAGAGGTATAGGTGGAAACCGGAGAATGAAGAACATCATATGAAGTCCAAGGAGAACAATGAAAGCATAAACTGAATAAAAAGGAGTCTTCCAATGATGAAGACATATCTCATTGGAGTCTTTGTGGAAGAGGATTTTTCAAGCTATTTGGTCATGAATGAAGACATATCTCATTGGAAATAATAAAAATGCAACGAAATATCTCATCATGAGAGGGGGCAGAGGCCTCTTGTGTGGCCACCTCACTTTGGGTTGGCTGCTATCCACCTATAATCAAGGTGGATTTCCTGCAAAGGGCATTCACCTCCTTTAGCAATGCCGACTGGTCACCATGTGAGGGGGTAGAGGCCACCCTACTATCAGTTTGGGGTGGAGATATGCAGAAAGCACTCCTGCCCCTTTACATTTTTTGACTTTTTAGTTTCTATTTAATTTTTAAAAACTTTTTATCTTATATTTTAATTTTGAGTAATTCTATACACCACACTACCATCTCACTTGTATCCTACTATATATGATATGGTGTATTTATCACCATTTGATGATAAAGAAGCATGCAATAAATGATCATTTAATGGTGGTAAATGTGCCACATCTTACTTAGTGGGATACAAGTTGGATGATAGTATAATGTATATAATTTTCCTTTAATTTTTAATCTTCTTATTCTTTGATGTGAGAATATTACACGTAGAGTTGATGTGGGATGATTGAGAACACTGTCGCAATTATTGCTTGATGAAATTTAGATGGAAGAACTGTTTGAATCAAATTGCAAATCCCAGGTACCCAAAAGCGACATTCTTAAAACTGAGTGATCTTTTTTAAAATAGTATAAAACCTTTTTTCTAGGTGAAAAAAGGTTTTGCACTTTTAAAGAAAGATTAGTGTAAAATAAAAGTGCAAACCTAGGACCAAAAGTTAAGTTAACCCATTATAAGTCCAAAAAGATTCAATTTATTCAATGTTAATGACTGCAGTAACTAACCAAAAAGAAGGTTAATGACAGCAGTTTACCTGCAATAGCATCACAGATCAGCCCCAGCTATTAAGACTCCCCAACTTCTCTGTCTTCAGCTGTTGATCTATCCCATTACAGAAGCTTTAGATTTTACATTTCGAGGATGGCTAGCCTTGCGAAGTTGAGGGTTTTCAATAGAATACACAAGAAGGTTTCCATCTTTTGTCCCAGCTAAGAAGCATTCTTCTGGGGTAACTGTTAAAGATGTTATTATCTTTCCAACTCCATTATACCGTTTGATAATCTCAAGTGAGTTCATAGAGCGTACAACTATCTGCCCTTGGTCACCTGCACAAACCAAGAACTCACCGCAACCACTCAGTTCTACACAATTGAGGCGTCCATTGGAATCAGATGCGGCCAGATGTTTTCCATTAATAGAATAAAGGTGCAAACTGAGATCATCATCAGCATAAAACACAATTCGCCCATGCTGAGAGGCAACAAGCTTTGACAAGGCACTGCCAGAAGGATGGCGTAGGGATCTTACATATCTTCCCTCCCCAAGGGTATGGAAAACACAAGTTCCATCTTTTGACCCACTGATAACTATATCAAGCTCCACACTAACATATAAGCATGTAATTATATCATCGTGCCCACAAAGAATATGGAAGGGAGTTTCAACAATAACATAGTCTTTACGAGGTAGCTCTGTATGTGAGTTACGCATTCTCTTTTCTGGGGTTCTACCACGGAAAACTTCCCACACCATGACTGTAGTGTCATAACTTCCAGTTGCAAGGATGCTCCCATCAGATGTCACTGCAGAATTATAATTCACCTTCAGTGGTTTCTATAGTAAACAAAGAGCTAAGGTAACAAAACACTACGCAGAAGGAAAAAAAAAATACACATAATGTATTTTGGATGGAAACAAGATCACGCATTGCAATGCAGGAGTGCATCACTCATATGAAGCATACATATGATAGTTTTTTTTTTTTTTATTAGGGGAAGAGGTTGCTAACATGCACCCATATGAAGCATACACAGCGGTAACAGCAAATGATGAATCCAATGAGAAAACAACAATTCTACTTCCCAAAACTCATTACATATAAACTTCAAGCTCTTGATATTTCAACAGGGTTTATTTTAACTTCCTTTGAATCTTCACAGAAAAAGTTTCCCCTCCATACAAACAAAGTTTTCTATACAACCAAAAACTTCAATGAGGCCTGGTGGGATTAAGCGGTGAGATCACGACTGAGCAGTGAGTTGTAGGGGTCGCGGAGTAGGATGGGGTTCAGAAGCAATTTAGATATAGAATCGAAAAAATTCAGTTTGAGGAAGGAAGGAAGCTCCTTGCTCGTTACAGAAAGTAGCTGGAAGATAGTTAAGGAAGTGAGACTTGGAATGGTTTTGGTGCAATGGTTTGCTAAAGCATTGGAGGAGTGTCTGAAGGGGGGAACGAAGGATTTTTATACCACATCAAGGGAGGGTGCCAGCAGCTTCATTGCATAGAAGTGTTCAAATCTCAATGGCCATTTCATGGCGTTATTAGAATACACTGGGGGTGGAAAGCAAAATTTAATCTCTGTACTGGAGGACATGGAGGGGACGGGGTGGAGGATGACAAATGCGTTGAGGGAGGCCATTTCGGGGGAGGGGATTGCGTTTCGTAACTCGGGCAAAGTATTAAAAATTGTCGAGGATGGGGAGTCAAACACAAAGTCAGTTGTACAAGGAGGCCCTGGTGCAAATGAGGGCGCTGATGCAGTCCGAAGTGCAATATTCACGTGGAGGGGCTGGTGGTGGTAAAACTCAACAGCAAAACATGGTGAGATGCCTACAAGGTTAGGGAACGGAAATGGCCCAATACACTACGGGTTCAGACTAGGTGCACTGGAAGGGAGGTAGTGGCAGGCCCGTTGTCGCTCAGGTAGATGATGGTGTGCAAAGTACTCTAAAGGGCATGCAATCCCAACTGACAGATTTGCAGGAGAAAGTGCCTGCTCTAATACGCAGTGTTGAGGAGGATAAGGCTATGGGCTTGGGCTTTGCCCTAGGAATGATATTGAGCCTAACAAACATATGGTGTAGGCAAGAAAGCTGGCTTCAACCCGTGGGAGTAATAAGCAACCAAGGGACCTGGCAAGGTCTGATGGGCCTCGGGTAGCAGGTTCGTCAAAAGACCATGAAAGGGCTGGTGGCCCAAAGATACTAAGGGGCCCACGATCTGGGCTTTAGCTCATGGAAGAAAACAAAGGGAAGTCCACGATGTGTGTTCAGCACGTGTGGAGAGTGAGAAGTGGGGACGTGGCTGGGCCTTCTACCGATGGGAGGCTCTTGATCTCGCCGGCAAAGGTCCCGATAGATAAGACCAAAGCCACAAAACCGTCGATGGTGGCTTAGACGACAAACTTGATAGAGAGAGAGGTGTTGGCAAAAGAGTCCAAAATGGATATTGTTTATGCTGCATCATCAGACGTCGGATCCTAGGCCAAACAAGGCCGACAGACAGCAAGGGTGAGTCTCCTCTTGAGACCCAGGTGGTTTCCTTGCCAGTGAAGGTGTCGCAGCATCTGGAAGTGGCTCGTACGTTGTTTATTGAAGCAGAGAACACATATGAGGTTTCAAAGGGGCTTTCTCAGATGTTAGTGCCTATAACGGACCCCTCTAAGTGGGGTGGTAGGTCCAATTTTGTTGAGGAAGAAATGAGGGTGCCATTGCAGTCACAGTGGACACCCAGGGACGTGATAGACATGGCTGGGGAGCCAGTACCCCTAAGCTGCTTTTTGTTAGGTTAGTATAGTGTCTCTTATTGGGTTTTACACAAGGCAAAGGCAATACAACATTGTGTGGGAATTAAATGCGAGGACTTTAAAAAACAATTCATGGCTTTGCTCACAACCATTGAAGATGGGCATGTTCAGCAAAAGAAATCAGGTTCTAAAAAACAGAGGGAGTAGAAGAGACTAACTTGGTCTCTAATTTATGAAGGTAGCTCAAGCAAAGAAAGAACCAAAGGGAAGGGAATAGCATCGTCTTTATGAAGCCCAAATTATTTCTTGGAATGTCCAAGGGCTCAACGAGGCTAGTAAGTGTTTTTGGGTGAAAAACTTACTTTGTGAGTGAAAGGCGGACATTGTGTGTTTACAAGAGATTAAGCTAGAACTTCTTACAATAAAAATTGTTCAAATTTTATGGACTTGTACCTATGTGGATTGGGCTTACTTAGCATCTGATGGGGCTTTGGGAGGCATATTAATTATGTGGGATAGAAGAATGGTACAGAAAATGGAGGAATTCAATGGGCAGTACTCAGTGGTTTGTTACTTCAAGAACATGGAAGATAATTTTTTGTGGGTGTTCCCTGGCATCTATGGGCCGAACCTAAATAGCAATAGAAGACTTCTATGGGAGGAAATAGTGGAAAGTCATAGTTGGTGGGATACACTAGGGTGCATAGGTGGTGATTTTAATGTTATAAGGTTCCCAAGCGAACGATATATAGAAAGTAGGATGAGACCCGCAATGATGGAAGTTTTGGAGTGTATTTTCGACTCGGGATTGGTGGATCTTCCTCTCATTGGCGGAGCATTTACGTGGTCAAATCACCATACTTGGTCTAGACTGGATAGATTTTGTCTCATCAGAGTGGGAAGGCCACTATCGGGATCTTTGCCAAAAGAGGCTTCCTCGCATTTGTTCGAATTACTTTCCTATCTTGTTGGATTGTGCTGGGACTCAAGGAGGGCGTCGGTATTTTAAATTCGAAAAAATATGGCTGAAAACTGAAGGCTTTTTGGACAATGTTAGGCAATGGTGGTCCTCATATCAAATACATGGCACTCGTAGTTTCATTTTGGAAGGTAAATTGAAAGCATTGAAATAAGATTTAAAACTTTGGAATATTCAGTCCTTTGGTGATATAAGTGTCCGGAAGAAGTCTATATTGGGAGAGATACAAGAATTAGAAGGATCCAGAAGGGCTTAGAGAGAGTTATATTATTGGAGGAGATCTCTTGGCGCAAAAATCTAGAGCATTGTGGTTGAAAGAAGGCAATTGAAGTATGAAGTTCTTCTATAGAGTGGCCAACTCTCAAAAGAGAACTAATACCATTGAAATGTTGAATATAGACGGCGTGACTTGTACAGAGACTCCTGTGATTCGAGAGCATGTTACTGATTTTTTTGAAAACTTACTGAACAGGTGGGATGGCGGCCAAAGCTTGATGGACTAACCTTTGAGTCCATTGAGCCACAAAGTATTCTGTGGTTGGAGAGACCCTTTGAGGAGGTGGAGGTTCATGTGGTGGTGAGGAAAATGGTTAAAGATAAAGCACTTGATCTTGATGGTTTCTCTATGGGATTCTTCCAAACATGTTGGGATGTGGTGAATGAAGATTTAATGAAGGTGTTTTAGAATTTTTTTTTTTCGTTGGGAAATTTGAAAAAAAATCCTAAATGCCACTTTTATTGCACTTACTCCTAAGAAGCTTGGGGCAATGGAAGTGAAAGATTATCGACCCATTAGCCTTGTAAATGGGGTGTATAAAATCATATCCAAGGTGCTTGCAAATCATCTAGGGGAGGAGTTGTGAAAGATTATTTTGAAACCCCAAAACGCTTTTGTTAGGGGTAGGCAAATAGTGGATTCAGTTCACATTGCCAATGAATGCCTTAATAGTCGAATAAAATCCGGCAATAAGGGGATCTTATGTAAATTGGATAAAGAGAAAGCTTATGATCATGTGAATTAGGAATTCTTAATTTACTTGCTTGGGAGATGTGGTTTTGAGGAGAGATGGTGTATCTCAATGGCGAAGTTTTCAGTATTAGTAAATGCAGCCTTGTTGGCTTCTTCAAAAGCTCGAGAGGCCTAAAACAAGGGGATCCTTTGTCTCCACTTTTATTTATCATAGTTATAAAAGCGCTTGGCAGAATGATTTCAGCTTTAGTTAACAATAATTTTGTGATTGGTTTCTGCTTGGTGACCCCAATAAGGGTACTCTTAACATTTCTCACCTATTGTTTGCAAATGGTACATTGATTTTTTGTGAGGCAAAACAAAACCAGATGCGGACATTGAGGGCTCTCTTACTTTGTTTTGAAGCGATATCTGGTTTGAAAGTGAACTTCGACAAATCAGAGTTGGTGCCAATTGGTAATGTTTGCAGTATCCGACAGTTGGCTAATATTCTTGGATTTAAGGTTTCCTCTCTTCCCATGAATTACCTTGGTCTTCCGTTAAGGGCAACATCACAGGCTAAATCGATTTGGGATATAGTGATTGAGAAGATTGAATGTAGATTAGTTGCTTAGAAGAGATTATACTTGTCGAAAAGTGGTTGGATCACTTTAATCAAAAGCACTCTGTCCAATTTACCAACGTACTTTCTATCTCTATTTCCCATTCTGGTGCAACTAGGATTAAAAAATTGCATTGTGATTTCCTTTGGAGTGGTATGGGGGATGAATTCAAATTTCATTTGGTCAAGTGGGATAAGGTATGCTCTCCAATTTCTTCTAGTGGGTTGAAAATTAGAAATATGAGGATCTTTAATAGGGCTTTACTTGGGAAATGGTTGTGGAGATACACTACGGAAGTTGGTGATAGAACTTAAACTTGGAGGTGTCTTGGGGGGTTGGAGCACTAGAGAGGTGAGTGGGGCTTATGGAGCAGGAGTTTGGAAGCATATTAAATGAGGGCGGGGGGTTTTTACTCGTTACACTAGACTTATGTTGGGAGATGGTTCTATAATTAAATTCTGGAGTGACCTATGGGGATAACGCCCTTGAGGATTTTTTCCCTTCAGTTTTCAGGATTGCTTGTGAAAAAGAACCTTTAGTGGCTGATGTTATGGTATTATCTGGGGATCAAGTCCAATAGAACGTGAACATTAGTAGGGCTGCCCAAGATTGAGAAATTGGTAACTTTGAGGATTTTTTTTCATCTTTTATACTCCATGAGACCGAACTTTCAAGGAGTTGACAGGTTGTGGGGGATACCAACATGTAAAGGCATGTTCTCGGTTTGTTCTTTTTATTAGTCTCAATTCGTTCTCTTTACCTATGGAAGAAGATTTGGTGAAATAGGGCGCCTCCTAAAGCAACATTTTTTGTTTGGGCAGCTTCCTTGGGTAAGATTTTGACAATGGACAACTTATGGAAATGGGGGGTGAACATAGTAGACTGGTGCCGCATGTGTAAGAAAAGTGGTAAGACTGTGGATTATCTTCTACTTCATTGCGAGGTTGCTAGAGAGATATGGGATGATTGTTTTGCAAGGGTCATGCTTGCCACAATGGTTGAGTTCTTGGCCAGTTGGACAAATCTAAGTGGAGCCCCCCAAATCACAGCTGTGTGGAAAATGCCAAATGGTGCCTATTTGCATCTTGTGGTGCCTATGGAAGGAGGAAATGACTGGACGTTTGAAGATAAAGAACGTTTTATAGAGGAACTTAGATCACTTTTTGTTAAAACATTATTTTTATGGGCCATAGGTGTAGATTTTCATGGCCTTGGCATTCATGACTTTCTTGTTTCTTTTTCTTCTTCCTAGATAGGCATTAGCTCGTGTATACCTTCTTTGTGTACTTGGGCTAAGCCTATTATTATGAATACAATCGTTTACTTATAAAATATATATATCTATATTTCAATAGATCCAATAGGATGAGCATTTTGGGTTTTGCTGTTAAGATGGAATTAATTATGTTTAAAAAGACCATAAAGTAAGCTCCTTTATAAGAGAGAATGTTTTACCTCAGGATACTGGGCAAAAGTGCAAAAGAAAAGTTGGAATTTTACTGAGGATAAGATATGTTAACACATTTCTACCACTGCTAAGAAGGCTCTGGCCTTTCAGAGGCAGTGGCTGTTCTATCTAAGCACTGCAAATGCTACTTGCATAGATAAGGGAGTAGTTATCAGTGAGTTTAACTATCTTTGACCTATGAAAGATACCTGCAACACAGCTGACCACATCCTTGTGCTGACGGATGCTCTGCACCATTCTGCCGTCATTTAAGGATATAACCTGAAAGCTATTTTCCCAATTACCACTTGAGATCAAAAAATTCTCTGATGGAGTCTGCAATGTTGCAAAGCATTGCGCTCCAAGTTCAAAATTCTCAGCCAAAGGGCTCCCAATTTTGCGAGGATAAAGAATATCAGAACCAACTCCAAAGAAAGGGTCCTGCAATAGTTTGACAATTTGTTTTAGTATTAAGACATAAAATCATAAACTTGAGTTCGTACAAAAAGTGTACAAAAGCCAGAGATCTCAATAAATAACAGAAACCCAACCTGAGATGCAGAAAAGGTAAAATTTCCCCCAGTTTGCAGTTGGGTTGTCAACCACATCTTAACTGACAAGGTAAGCCCCTGGTTCACAAGGACAATGTTTGAGTCCAATACCCTGACATGAAGTACAGAAGATGGTGGATAACTTGTACCACAAACAACGGAAGTCAAACTGATAGAATCAGGTGCAAAGTACAAAGGATGAGCAATTGGAATTGGAGGTCCTCTTCTAGGATGCTTTTTACGGAAAATCTGGATTGGAGTCTGGCCAAAATTTGCAATTTGGTCTTCAATTGCTGCTCTTTGAAAATCATCTTCCATGATGTCCAGATCAACAGCACCTTCGTAAGTCAGATAGTAAAAGATATTTGCTGCCTGTAATTTAATGTTAGCCAAGAAAAGGAATCCTGAAAAGAAGCAAAGGGTTTTAATGAATTAAACAGACATCAGCTTCCAATATTAGATAATACCTCCACTGCCGGTTTTCCCCGCTGCTTATAACCAAACACCAAATCTATCCAGTGGTGTAGATTTGAACTAACATATTCACTTTCAAGGGCCTCTCGATTTCTATTAATAAATTCTTCAGGCAAGCCCTGTGCAAATAATATGGAACTAAGCTTCTCATTTTAGAAGGAAAGCTAGAACTAGACGGTTAAACCCCAAAACAAATTCAATTAACATGGTGTAGGGAATATTAATTATATTGATTTCGTGAACACAAATAATGATGATGATGATGATGATGATAACAATAATAATAATATGAAATTTACCTGTTTAGTTATTTTCTACTTAAAAATAATAATTATTTTGCATGCTTAAAAATATTGCATCCTAATGTTCAAGGTGCATGAAATATTTGCACAGAAGTGTCACAACTATTATTGGATAGGTTTCAGTAGTCCAAATTTATTCTTCAGATTTGCAGTTTATAAATCAAATGTTGGATATGATGCGAGGGAGTGTCTGAGAAGACTGGTATCCAAAATGGCCAGTCCCCTAGTAAAAGAATCTATGCTACTAAGCCAGCTTTGGCAATAACTCAACAATTTGAAGTGCTTTTCTTGTGTATTCTTGCTAAATACATAGTCTGTGAGACGATCTATTCTGCAGAGTTTTTTTCCTTTTGATAACTAAGATAAAGTTTTATTAAAACAAGGAAACAAGCATTGCCCAAGTACACAGGTAGTATACAGAAGAGAACACCTATTATAAGTTAGGAGCAAGATGATACAAGAAAGTCATGAAGACTAGATCCATTGAGTACAATGACAGAAGCCCAAAGAATAAGGTGTGAAAAAAGAAGCTTCTAGGCTCAGCAAAAGAGCACTCCCTGTAACTTAAATGTTATATGCTAAAAATTCAGGGGAAAAAAAAAAAAAAAAAAAATCCTCTCTTAACTTCTTGATGTGGGGGAAGATTCGAAGATGCTTAATTTTATACAATCGATTAAGTAGTGGAAATCCTTCATGTGTACTTGGGCTATGCCTTTTTACTGTCTTAATAAAATTTTCTTATCTATAAAAAAATAGTAGTGGAAAAGGATTTAAAACATGCATTTTTAGGGTTTGGAAGTTGAGAAGAAGGGTTTATAATTTGTTTACAGGTTAGGGAAGATAGGAGTAGAAGGCCAGGAGAGTGGTTCTTAAAAGATTGGATTTTCCCTTGATTCTTCTCAGGGTTATTTTGGTCAGTATGTAGGATTTTCTGGCAGCAGCTGATTAAAAAATCTTTTCATGTGAAGACCATTTCATTTTCTTCTTTTACAAAGCTTGTATCCTACGATAGTCCATTCCTAATGGCAAATTGATATTCAATCAGGTCTTGAAAAGTTCAATGGACTGCAAACTATGAAGTATCTCCCTTGGCATTTTCATTACAGAGACCTAAGCTCATGCTGTATTGCTAAGATTGGAAAGTTCTCATTTTTTTATTATTTATTTTAATTTGTTTTACATTGGTGCCTTCTTTTGTTCTAAAGGTAAATTTTAAAAAAAAAGATCTAGAACTTTGTTGCAATAACCTAAGATGCTGTTAAATGCTGACATACCATTTCATGAGTTAATAATCTTCCCCACTGGATTATTAAACTCAGCTATTTTGATTAAGCAATTTGTTTTTATTTTTTCTTAGTAAATAAGTGACTTGTTAAAATATGTTTAGCCTCTAATACCATGATTCATATAGCTACAACAATCAAGGCTACAAAAATACTCGGTCAGAATGAATATCTTGTTTCCTATCTCCTTCACAGGAGTCTTGAAGCACTAAAACATGTTCATTACATCTTTATTTATCAGTTTCAGACATAAGGCTATTCGTTTCTCGCATTTTTAAAAACATTTACCAATTTTAGCAATGAAAAGGTTAGCAATGAGTTAAGTAAGCATATTCAAACACAATAAACAAAACTAAGGGTACAATATTTAGTGTGAACTGAATTTTCATACACTATAACTTATATCATTTTCAATTTCCCTTCAAGACATAAAAATTGAAAATCAACTCCAATACTATGCGATCAATAATGATGTTTCTCCACTGTTAAAAATTCTTAGTTTCCATCATAGTTTAGGGTATGAGAACCAAAGTTTTAAAATCCTTTCCGTTAAAGGCCAATATTTTCTGTGCCAAAATAGTAACCGGCATGGGGTAAGGTATTTTTCTGTCCCAGCTCAAATTCCGGCTGGTTTCGGTCCATTCTGGCCAGATGGTAATTTTGGACCAAAATTTAGCTAAATGGCATTTTTATAAATAACTTTAAAATAGAGGGACAGAACAGTAATTTACTGCCCTCGTTGATTTCTCGAGGGAATTTCTCCCGTCTTCTCCCCCCTTCCCTCGAGAAATCAGATCTCAAATCCCTAACCTAATTACTTTTCTCTCCATCTGTCTCCACTCTAGCCACACTCCAGCGAACAGAACCGGCCAAAATCAACAGCATTGTAGTTCGAGCTTCCTGAGTCCTGATGCCATCGCAGACTCAGCCTCCATCAAAGCTCTGTCCTGTGTGTTGCTCAATCCCCCACAAGATCGCAGCTTGTGTTTCACTTCCTCTGCCACACGTCAAAGTCCACCTCCACACTCCGCCCACTCCACACTGGAGGGATTAAGTTATTAACCGTAACTTCATAGATCGGAAATCCCCCTTTCTATATGTAATAATCAAAACCACTTTGATAGTTTCTTAAGCCCTAAATCATTGATCTGGTAAATTCAATATTTTGTCAGATGAAGGGCAGGTTTTATTACAATTTGCTGACAGATTATCACGATCGATTCATCTAATTCCCTATATATATATGATCAAACCGGGTGGGTCCAAAGGGCCCTGCCTTGGAGAGGTTCCCCGACATAAAAAAAAATATATATATATATATATATATACGATCAAACTTCTTAAAGGAATGCTGTGCACAATATCTGTCCTTTTTCTGTATTTTATGTTTGATGTGCATGCTATTATGTTGTTGTAAATTTGTAATTGATAGGGAACCCACATAGAGTCCCTTGATAACTCCTAAGATTAGCACCCCATAGATCGATTCTCCCCTGAATCAATATCACCAACAAGTACTCTGAAGTTGTGATTTGCAACAGATAAAAAAGAACAAGAAGCCAAAGAAAAAAAAAAGACTATAACCCAGGAGGGGAAAGCTTTTGCAATAGAATATTCATGCTTTAAAGACTTGTATTGATGTTATTTTGGAATATAGTTTCTATATATATATAATTTATCCACATAATGTCTATCATGAAATGGTACACCGAAACGCACCAATACCGAAATATTCCGTTCCAATGCCTCAACTAAAATAGTCACCGGAACGGAATTCAAAAATTTGATAAGAACACAATTCACCCTATTATTCAAAATCAACCACACATGTAATTTCCATGATCACAAAGTGCTATTTTTATATTTAACAGTTACTAATATCTGTCACTAAGTACTGCAGAGCAATATTGTGCAGTTGTCACTACTCACTAGGTTCCTAAATGACATTTTGAGTCCTAGGTATCAAACTTAAAAATAGATAATAAATCAAGAACAATGGACAACATCAATAGCCAAACTATGCATTGTTGAAGCCTGAACTCTGAAGTGCTTTCACATACCTTGGCCCAGGGAGGGAGACAAACATCACATATGGGTTCACCGTCTTGTTTCACTCCTAGATGATAGGAGTTTGAATTGATAAGAAACTCTGGCATGTAAAAGAACTCAGGAATCAACTCCTTCACATCACTTGTATTAGAAAGGCAATTCCGATATGTGCCCTCAATGCTTTGAAAGAGGCGATCTGCATGGTCGAGTTTGCCACCCTACCACACAAATAATTTTAGCCTTTGGACCATTCAGTCGCCCAATCAAATTATTAAAAAAAAAAAAAAAAAAAAAAAAAACCCTTCATATGATTGGTGATTATGCCTTCCACAATTTTCATATCACATATCATCTTGTGAATTAACTTCTCTGGTATCATGGTATGTATTCTGTCTTATTTAATATCATACATCATATATACAAATACGACTTTCCTTAACAAAGCACTGGTTTTTTAAACTTAATATCCAGAACTTGTAATGTTCTTGCTTTGAAGTTTCAAGCCATCTCCCTTCCATGCAGATTTATTTGGCACCATCCTCTATTACTAACATTTCAAATGAGATTAGCCTTCCTACTGTTGATAAATAAAATTGGGGGCCAATGAGGAAATAGATTGATAAATGAAAAACCATAATCCTTAAAATACTATCAGCTCAACAGGACATGCCCATTATATACAACGGTTAGTTGAATCGCTAGAATTTCTCAGCTAGAGTACTTGATTTTCTCATTATTGAAAAGGCCAGTAGAACCTCAAGACACAGAAAAATGGCTTCTGAATAATAAGTATGAAACAAATTTTCATAACCATCCAATCATAAGTGGAAGAAAAACTAAGAATTACAGAAAGCATTGTGTGTGGCATATTCTTGTCCTACAGAGTCTTTTTTCAATTAAGTAAAAAGATTATATTAATAGGAATAGGCATATATCCTGTAATTTATCATATATGATAATATACTAAACTTTTTTTATTTTATTTTATAAGTAAGAAGTAATTTTATTAGAAACAAAATACATTCTAGAAAACAGAAATAATATACTAAACTATGACATCAGTAAAGAGTACCTGCAAATTACGGTGTAGAGATGTAAATGGTTCTAATCGAAGAAGGTAATAGAGTACAATCCCCATGCTCGAGTAATGAGACCCATAGTAGAAACTGCCAAAAAATTAAAGCATGTTGCCAGAGAGACCAAAAAAAGTCCATGGGGACTTCAAAGGAACCAATGCATGTCCAGTAAGTGGGATTGTGAATTACCTGGGTATATCAGGATCGCTGAAGTTCCGATATCTATCTTCAAACACCTGTAAATGCAAAGCATAACCCAATGATATTAAAATTCTAAAATTAGACAGATTGGCATCCATTAATTTTATCCTATAAACTAACCTCAAATCTTTTCAAATCCAGTGCTCCAACGGGTTTTGAGAGATCCCTAAAGGTTGATGACTTGTTAAAGTCAAGAATCTCGGAGGAGTAATCTGCCAAGACCCAAGGAAAGACAGGATACTGTGTCAAATCATTATAAGATCTTCCTGCAAGTGTATTGAGAATCATTAAATACTCAAAGTTTGTTATATCCCTTCTTCTCCATCTTTCTCTTGCAGTTTCTGCCATTTCCAGGGCTACACGCCTATCAACAAATGAAATAGCTCCACTCTTATCCCTACTACTTCCTTTTGGAAACAAATATTCATTTCTGGTAGTAACTATCAAGGTTCCAACTTCTTTTGCATCCTTCAATGACGCAAAATTCAAAAATATGGGGGCGACCGAATCACTGAAGAAAATCTCGATTGCGCTGTATCTAAGCAAATACCGAGTCCAATAGACTGCTTTTATCTATGGCAGCCACCAAAAAATAAGGACCAAAACAACACAAAAGAATTGTACGTCAGATTTGTGTACAGAAGTGAAGGAAGGAGCAGAAGCTAATTGAAGTCATAATTTTCCATACCTTGCTTAAGTTCCACCTCCTGTGGCGCTTCACATTTTTTAATTGTTTTTTATGCATTTCATTTATTGGATCAATATCACTTGTGATACCCCTCCCCAAATCAAAATGAGGCTGGAAGTTCTGCTTTTGATTAGACTTGGTCAAATCAGAATTGCTTGAAGCATGGAAGTTCTTAAACACTGACGACCCACCAGTACCTTCGACCAAAAATTCACAAAAGAAATGCAAGAAACTTTTCATGACTGCCAAACGCCCAGCTAATTTTCTCTTGGGGGTTACAAGTACACATGGAATTGACAGAAGAACCTGAAAAGGCAATCAAGATATAAGAAAATCAGTTACCATTTCATAATTTTTTAGTTTTACATTTGTTGCACAAATTTATTTATTCTCGCATACCTCACTAGTTTCTGTCTCCAGCGAGGAGGAAGAAGACTCTTTTCTGTCTTGCAGGACATCCTTCTTGTCAATACTGTCTTTTAGTTCTGTGCATTGAGTGTCAGGAGGATCCTTGGGGATGGAGGCCTTATGCCCACTTATTTCAGTATCATTATCATTGGATTCTGAACACCCTTCATCAGTTATTCTTCTCACTCCTTTTAGCAGAAAATGCTTCATTTGCTCAGGAATTAACCCCACAAAACCAGATTTGTTTTCATTCACAGGAAGATTAGCCTCATTGCTAGGGGCAGAGGAGGGAGGATGACACAACTTTTCATCAAAATGGTAATTCTGTCTTAGCTTTGGTCTGCGCCGCCATGCATCTTCCGTCTTGTCAAGTTTCCAATGTGTTATGGAATTATTGGGAAAAGGATTAGCAGACCATGGACCTCTCTCATCAATCAAAGAACGGAACATGTGTATCCATTTTTCCTGTCCAAGCAAGACTTATATTTACATCCATAATGATGTAACAGTCAACATAATTTCAACAGTAAAAGGAAAAATGAACAAGCAAGACAAACAGAATAAATGAAAATAAATAAAATAAAAACAAAAAGAAGAGATGAAGTATTTTCAAGAACACCAGAACTGTCCACATACAGCAACATTTTGCTGCTCCTCCTCATAAACAAGCTGGAATGCAGCTCTTCTGCTGTCATCTGAAGCAAGAATGGAAGTCAAGCTACTTTGTATCTCATCTTCGAAAGCTTTCTTGTTATTAGATTCTGCAAGAGAAGTTTCATCTATCCTAGTGCGGAGTTCATGCAATTGCCTGCTGCGGTCAGCTTTTAATGTATTCATATATCTTGCCTCATCAGCAACCTGAAGAACGAACTTTAACAATTAAAAACTGGATAAGATGACAAAGTAAATGGCTTGCAGGCCAAATGGCAACTCCAGCTCCCATAAGTATAGAGTGACAGCGAGTTTGATGATTTGAGTCTCTTTGGGTGTCCGAGTTAAATTCTCAACAGAAACAAACTGATTTAAAACGTTGTCATTCTTTTCATCACTAAATCATTTTCATGAGATGAAAAAGGGCCACCCATTTAGTCTTATAGTTGCTAATGCAGGGCAGTGGATGTGGAGTACACATGTGATACCTCAAGCTGACTTATTTTCATAGTACTATTCCAAAACCATTTTTTTTTAAAATTCGAGAATGCAGATAACTACGGCTCTGTTCACTTGGTTAATGACCTTAGGGTTAATGGGGAAAAACCTGTGGACCTTACAAAATACACTGATTGAATATATGTTATACTAATATGAGTGTGCATTTAAACAGTGGAGGAACCAGGAAATTTTTTTAGGGGGGCCAAATTTTCTAATGTGCGACACATTGAAATTTAAAAATCATAAAAACATAAATACATATAAAATTAGATCTCAATAATTGCAATATAAACATAAAAATAAAATTCTAAAAATAAAACATCTTAATATATGTTTCAGGTTTTTAACGATAATGTTTCGTGAAATAATATTCATCTATTATTATTTTTATAATGAAATATTTAAAATCTATTTACTTCGTATAAACTATCAAGTGATTTTTTAGAATGTCATCTTTCATTCTAGTATATATGTAAGCTAGTTTAATAGTTTTATGTAAACTCTAGATATTTTCATGTCACATTAAGCATATAATATTATAATAGATACCTTAAATAAGATTTGTTTTTTGCTTAATGAAGTCTAGAGGATAAAACCAACTATTTTCCATATAGATCACCAATCTTAAATGATTTTTCTTGTATTGTTACTTTGGATTCCAAATTAAGAAGCTTAATATTGTATATCAAAAAACTTTGGGATCCTTATTAGTAAGTTTCTTATTTCTCCTAAACTTAGTTTTGATTTAATTTTGGTGAGACCACACTCTTGAAAATAAATAATATAGAGGAATTATACAAAATTTTGAGACTACAGGAAAAAAATTGAAAAGACATTTCTAAGTATATTAAAATTTTATAGAATATATAGAGATTATAAATTTTTTTTTGGGGGGAAGGGGGGGGGGCATTTTCTATATTTATAAAATTATGAATAAAAACTAAGGTATATTTTAATTTTTCAAAAAATTTTGGGCCCCCTCTTAGATGCAAGTGGTTCCACCACAACATTTAAACTTGTTCCCTTAGGACAATGTCAAAGGTTTAAGGTAGTAACTTTAGCGATGTTTGTATTGCATTCTTTGCACCATGAATGTGCTAGTTTCTATGCCACTCCAGCTTTTATTGTTGAAGTATTCATCATACCACTTCAATCTTGGATGCAATTGGCAAGATTTGCAGATAAATGGGGGCATTAGATAATAAAAAATTAGGACATGGCAGTCAAACAACATACATTAATGAACTAATGAATAACAACATGAACACAGCTTTAGGACTCACTGCTGCAAGTACTCGATCCTTTTGGATTAAATTGTGAATTGATCCCGTTTCTTTTGAATTGCTGCCTGAATCCAAGGAGTCATCTCTTCCAACAATGCTTGTAGCAAGCAATGATTTGCCACAGTTGACAGTTTCTCGAATCAAGTGTGATATAACATGAAAACGAGCACCATCATTTAACATTCCAAACTGCGACCTAACAGCAAGCAAAGCCCTGGCACAATTTTATGCAAAGTCAGTTTTAGTAGAGAATGCACAAATTGAGACAATCACGATTCTATAACCTAAGTATCAATAACTAAGCCTACATCAACAATATCTCCAATCAATAAGTTTTTTCAGATGTCATTTTAAAACAAAAGAAGTACCAGATGAAAAGCTGCAATCTGCTTTTGCTTTGCTCATCATCAGCAGCCAAAAAGCTCGGCAAAAGTAAAATGACCTGTTGGACACATCGTGATGCTCTTTCTAAAGAAGATTTGTAAAGATATAGGATTACGAGTCTAAGAATAATGCGTGGGAACCTCTCCCCTCGTAAAAGCATAGCCTTATCAATGCTTTTGTTTGGTTTTCCACCCAAAGCACTGCCTATCCCTCCTGATACAACAACAGCAGCCACTTCTGCAGCTGGAATGTTCAGTGATTCCACTAACCCACGTGCTCGTTGCCCAAGAGAAGGACCCACAGCTGAAGACGATTTGGGTAAAACTTTGCTTGGTCCCTTACCATTCATCTCACAAATAATAGTCCACAAATCATCATATAGATTCCACCACTTCTCATCAACTGTGACATCTTCATTGGCAATTGGCTGCTTGTCACCCCACAGATTTCTACAAATGAAACAATCAAACAACAAATAAAGCTAATAAAAAACTACAAGATGAACTTGGTTCCAAAACAACGAAGTAAAAAGAGCACATGGGGAACTCAGACTTTAAAGGAAAAAATAATCAAAGAGGAAAATACATTGCCTTCTATTGTGGACTCTTAATCTCAACAGATTAGGGTTGGAATATCAATTCTTATTCCAAACTGATTTGCATTAACTGCATGGATCCTTGTTCTTCAATCACCCCTATCTACTACAGTATCTTTGCTTTTTTCCTTATGATAAGTGTCTAAAATGATCTTCTTTGCAGAACCTTTAATTATCATAACCTTTTTCTACTTCTTCAAATTATGTCAATTTTAGTTTCAGTAATCATTTTAACTTCATGCTTCTCCAACTTCAAGGAAGTCAAGCTTTAGCAATAATGTATTCATAATCTTCATTGCACATGATTTGGGTGCTGATCTCTGAGCCCAACTTTCTTATTTCCAATGAATTACCAAATACTATTTTTTTTTTCAGCAAGTAAACCAATGTGATACAATTTTTTAATCATACCCAATGGGTATTTGAGCTCAGATTTTAATGCTCCACCCCTTTTTATAGGATAGAAAGTCATTATATAAATCTATGCTATATATAGCACAAACTCCTTAAGGGAAAAGTTGATGAACCAAAATGCCCTAAATAACTTCAAAAGAATGGCCGTAGCACTTCTCTATAAAATAAATTATTAGTTAATTAAATTCTTGTTTATTTATAAATGTCAACATGTATAATAAATTATCTTTAGAAAATCTCCACACACAAAGTGGGCTATGCCTATCTTTATATCAATGAAATAACTTATTACTTATCAAAAAATAAATCTCCACACACAAAGCACATTGCAACCAAAAGACCACCATCAAGTAAACTTGACATGCAAAAGAATGAGCTTATCAAAATAAACCCCACTTAAATATGATCCAAATTTTCCAAATCATTGAAATATATTCACCTTTGGTTATAGAAAAAGAAAGAAATATATCCGTCTTTCTGTTTACTAACAAATGTATTATAATAAGGAACATCTTTTGCTAAAGTCATAACAAAAGGGTTGACAAAGTTATGTTTACCATATACACTATAAGGCTGTGGAAGATCTAGCCCTCGGAAAACGTTCAGTGGCAACCCACAAATTATAGTAGTGAGTAAGATGGTTCTTGCCTCATTTGGTGTATGTGGAAGGAAAAAAAAAAAAAATTATAGAACCCTTGAAGACCACAAATGGATGATGAGAGAGCTCAAAACTATAGTAGACTAAGCATGTATGATTTTCTTCTATCTTTTTCTCTTTCTAGATAGGTATATTTCCCTTGCACTTGGGTTGCATTTGCATTTTTCAATACAGATTTCTTACTTGTAAAAAGATACATTATAAGACATATTGTTAGTATGCATCTCAAAAAACTGGTTATTCGAATAGATTACATCTGTATCTATAAAATTTTAAAATGAATTATAAATTACTGAAAAGGTTCCACATGCAATGCACACATTCTATTGCTATATCATTATAAGGCAACCATGGTTTGATCATAATTTTATTATTTCCAAAAAACTTTATTCCAGTTTTCCATGGCATTTTTCAGGCATGTTGGGACATTGTCAGGGAGGACATCATCAAGGTTTTTCTTGAATTTCACTCATTAATGAAATTTGAGAAAAGCCTTAATGCTACGTTCATTGCGCTTATCTCTAAAAAAGTTGGGTCCGTGGAGGTGAAGAATTTTCGACCCATCAGTCTTGTTAGTGGTGTGTACAAGATTATCTTGAAGGTGCTCGCTAACCCTTTTGAGAGTGGTTATGGGGAAGATCATAACAAAGTCCCAAAATGCCTTTGTCAAGGGAAGACAAATACTTGACTCCGTTCTCATTGCTAATGAATGCTTCGAGAGTAGAATTAGAGGCAGTGTTCCAAGCATCCTTTGCAAATTGGATATAGAGAAGGCTTTTGACCTTGTCAATTGGGATTTTTTGACATATATCCTTAGTAGGTATGGTTTTGGGGAGATAAATGGTGTAAGTGGATGAAGCATTCAATGTCTTCAGCTAGATTTTCAGTCTTGGTTAATGGCACTCCAGCTGGTTTTTTTAACAGCTCACTTGGACTGATACAAGGGGACCCTTTGTCCCCTTTTCTCTTTGTTTTAGTTATGGATATGTTCAGTAGAATGTTGAAGGCAGCGGTGGATAGGGGTTTTATCTCGGGCTTCTCGGTGGGCAGTTCCGCAGATGGCAGCATCAATGTTTCTTATTTACTCTTTGAAGGTGATGGCTGGAAAAGGATCTTGTCTGAAGGTAGTAGAATCACCTGAATCAAGAGCACCTTATCTAATAATCTATTTCCTATCTTTATTTCCTTTGCCTGCAGGAGTGGCTAATAGAATGGAAAGGATATTCCGTGACTTCTTGTGGGGTGGATTGGAGGATAAGAAGGAATTCCACTACCTCAAGTGGGATAAGATTTGTTCTCCTTTATATTTGGGAGGTTTTGGGATTAGAAAGCTGAAAACTTTCAACAAGGCACTCTTAGGGAAATGGTTGTGGCGGTATCATCAAGAGGGGGATGCTCTTTGGAGGATTGTTATTGATGTCAAATATGGGAGTATTTGGGGAGGTTGGTGCTAAAACAAAGTTAGAGGGGCATACGGAGTGGGAATGTGGAAATTCATTTGCAATGGATGGGGGGAATTCTCCAGAAATTTCAGATTTGAAGTGGGTAGGGGTAGCCGAATCAGTTTTTGGCATGATTTATGGTGTGGAGACATGGACTTGATGATTGCTTTCCCTTCCCTCTTTAGAATTGCTTTGGATAAAGGCGCTTCTGTGGCTGATTGCATGGGCAACACTGCTGGTTCTATTCAGTGGTCAGTAAGTATTATTAGAGATGCCCACGATTGGGACATGGGGGCCATCACTTATTTTTACAGCTTGCTCTATGCTTTAAATTTAAAATCTGGAGGGGAGGATAGATTAATCTGGAATCAGCTTGGTAATAAGAAATTCTTGGTTAGATCTTTGTACAAGGTCTTGGTGTTACTTCCTTCTACTGATTTTTTCCCTTGGAATAATATTTGGAGATGCAAACTGCCTCTCAAGGTCCGATTCTTCGGGTGTTTGGCTTCTCATGGGAAAATCCTTACTATTGATAAGCTGAGAAAGTGCGGTATCCTTGCTATGGATTGGTGCTTTATGTGCAAAAGGTGTGGAGAATTGGCGGATCACCTTCTTCATTGTGATGTGTCGAGGGCTTTGTGGGATGAGGTCTTCGCCAAGCTTGGCATTGCTTGGGTGATGCCCAAGAGTGTGGTGAATCTAATCTTTTGGCCTGTTGGAGAGGGATTCAAGGAAATTGTCAAATAGCGGCTGTTTGGAAGATGGTTCCTCTTTTGTCATATGTGGTGTATTTGGAATGAGAGGAATGGTCGCTGTTTCGACAATAGAGAACGCTCAGTGGATGGGATTAGAGCTTTCTTTTTTCATACGGTGTTGCTTTGGGCTTCGGTTATTGTAATGGATGGGTTTAGTCCCAATTACTTTCGTGCTGTTTTTCAGCTTTAGCTTGTAATTGCTAATTAGGTGTTTTCTTATCTTTATTGTGTACTTGGGCTATGCCTAATTACGCGGTTTCAATAAATTTCTTACTTATAAACAAAAATAGTTTTCAAGCAGTTAAATCATTGAGAAATATTTGTAAAACTTGCAATGACCACACACACCTAAAGATATTATAAATCATAGAAATCAACACAAACTCCATGAATAAATAAGATAATAACACAGATGCATATAACTAACAACAGATATTTTAGGCAACACTTTTAAAATAATAAATTCATAATTAATACCTAGAAATTTGATCATCAAATTCTCCATGCAAGACCTTGTGTAAGGCAGCGCTATAATCTTGGTGATGGTCTAATTCAAAGGAGTCGAGAGAAAAATCAGCACTACTAGCTGGAAACTGCAAGAAAGACATGTATTAGTACTAGAAGATAAAAGAGTATTGGGTTTCTAACTATCATATCCAAACCTACATCTCAAAAAAAAAAAATAAACATAATTTAACACCATTGTACATCATCCCAACCTAGTGGCCTAATTCACCATTGGTTCTTTTTATTTTATAGAGCACCTTAAGGACTCACTAGAACAAAGCAACCATGTAATTATGTAGTTTCAACAATCCTATGAATAGTGTGCATAGAGTGTATGAGTATACAAAAAGGGATAAGTCGTGTGACCATTTCTAGTATCTTGGTCATCCAAAAAGCAGATGATAAATGAGCCTAAGGAATGGAGAAATAATACTGGATTATTACAAGGCAAGCAAATGTTTGATGTGATTTTAAAATTACCATTCCTTTCCATGTGTTTTTTTCCCTTTTTTAGGGAAGGGGCAGGGGGTAGAAAAGAAAGATGGGGTCTGAACAAAACTTAGTGACAAAGTATATGACTATGACACTGACAACAATATTTCAGACCACATTCCAGTCAGAATAATCAACTTGTAGAGTCTCAAAAAGTTGTATACCGGAAGTTTATGGTCTACTTCAGATATAAGCATCTCGTCAACCAGTCTTAGTAGGTATAATGTATTATCTCTACATGGTTGAGAAACAAAGACATTCTCCACAGAAGATAAGTCCATCAGCCTCCGTATTAGATCACCATATATATCACGAAGCAAGTATTTATAAGAGACACCTCCCTGCAGAGATAAAATATTTAAGCAAACCAATGTAACATAAATCTACAAAAAGAACTACAGACTAAACTACTTATCAAAAGATTCCAACAAACCTACCTATAAAAAAAAGGAAAAAAAAAATCACGACAAACCTGCTCAAAGTGTGCAAGTAGGAAAATCACTGTCTCTTCTAACTGTTGCCAGCCACCTTTTACAGAATGCATGTAGTAACTAAGAACAACACAAAACAAGTTCCTCAATAGATGTTGCTCATTTATCTCATTGTAATACTCATTTCGTGCCTCATCTTTGTAGTTTTTTAGCACATCAAGCTGTACAGAAGCCATTAACCAAGCATTCCACCCATATTCCTGTTTACAACATTTGAGAATTCAGACATTAATTTTTACACATTTAACATAAGCATAAAGATATGATTAGAAGATATAATGTAATAATACCATAAAAGCTTCAATATTTGAAGGATTTGAATCAAGAAGATCAAGAAGATCTGTGATTATTTTCAGTCTTCCAGATTCATCATCACAGCATGACAGGAATCTGAAGATGAGCACCAACATTTGAGGAAGGAAAAAATGAGAGTCATGTCCCTTGCTTCTCTGCCTGTCAATCTGGTTTTGCTTCTGTAACACCTGTAAACAGAAGTTATAATTCAAAGTTAAAGTTCATATCATTGAGATTGCTTTAAGAAATTTGTGTGCTTGCATCACTCCTGAGAACTAAATACTAACAAGCAACAACGAAGGTAGAATAAAAGTGGTTTCACTTATAATGTTGTGATTACCAGAGTCTTGGCTTATTTATCAAAATCATTAGTCGTGATTACCTGTTTGGGACTAGCACCTCCAAGAAGAACGTCAAACAAGGTAGCACACAAATTCTCTGTCTGTGGAAACCTGAACAACCTATCAGATATGGCAGAGAAAATTGGTTGCATCCTTAAACTGATCTTCCTATGGTTTTCTGAGAGCAATCTGGATCTTCCCACAGCTAGATTGAAGAACCTTGCTCCCTTTTTCTCAGATGGAAGACCAACCAAAAGTCTTCCTAGGAACTGCAAACTAAGTAATCTGATAGGCTCAAATTCCCTGTAAAATAAAATAAAATTCTTCAAAAAATTTCTTTTGCAACCTCCGGCAGCATAATAACAATAACAATAATAATAACAATAGAACAATGTATAATTAAAACTATAACGGGGCCATGCAAAATCAGCTATTTGCAACAACAGTATTATAATGAATTCTAATTGCAGAATGATATTTGCACCAACATATCGTTTATTAGAACACGGCAGAAGGGTACACACATTTTTCAGAGGAAACAAAGTTTCAGAATTTCCCTTGGGTAGAACAAGCCAGAGCTGCTCAATTGGAATACTTGAGGTTCTAGACAATATGGAGACAAGAGTACGTCAAATGTCACTTTAAATCCATTGACCACAAATGAATCTCATGAACTCCTGCTGCTCTTTCTTACTCAGGCAATAATATAATTGGTTTCTCAATGCAATTCAATCATCCTTTCAACTCAGAAAGCTTCTATGATGTTCTAGTTTGTATACTCACCAAAAAGTTTCACAACAAAACTAATGTTACACTAATTGAGGTTGATACTATAGCATTTACTGACAAAGATATAACACAGACCTTTCATTTAGTTGTGGTAAGAGTTCCTAGCTAACTAGTTGATAGACATGCTGCTATCATAAACCCATAACAAATATGAATTATTCAAATATACATCCAGCATTTTAAATTAGATTTTATATCTTTTCATTTTACCTCTTCCCTCTAATCAGGTTCTCTTGTATACACCATGTATCTTAAGTTGTGCCGCTCTCCGCTTTCAATAAAGATAACTTACAAAATAATTTAGAAGAAAATTCAGAAAAAAAAAAATATATATATTCTTCTTAATAAACATCAGAGGGGATTATATATAAATAACAGAACTGGGTTAAAACATCAAAATAAGTATTAGGTGTTAGAGGCTGTTTGATTATAGTATTAATTTTGAGCAAGGTTGCTGTAAATTGGCAGCATACATACTCAGCTTTCTTGTTCATTCCCTAAACTTAATGTCATTGCCAATGTGTTCCCCACTTTATTGCATCACAACTACTCAACAGGAAAGCACCATCACATCATCACATATTATTGTATCCAAGGCTTAGCAATGCGTGATGATAATTCAAATCTCCAAGGATTAAACACGTTCGTGATGCTAGAAAAGAATGCAGTATATAAGCAATGAAATACAGCTGAACATCACTCTGGTGCCAAAGTTCATCACTTCATCTATTATTGAATTTGCCACATTGAGGACCAACCTCTGAAGAAGATTAACAAAAATGTGACAGCCACCAATTGTGTTGACTTGTTCAAGGAAAGAAGCAAGCAGTGGTTTCTGAGAAACAGCACGAATAACCACATGTAAAACATCTTCAATGCATGTCATATCTTGACTTGTCTCAAAAAAAGCTATGAGAGCTTTTATATCTGCTGCCACAATATTTTGCCTGCATATCACCCCAGGACTTCTTTAAATGTAAACTTGGAAAAGATAATATCTGGCTACCACAGAAAAAGAAAAGATGACTGCAAGTAGGTGTTCAATGACCAAAGAACACTCTCAAATGGTAAACAAACTATACCTGAGGCTCATTTCACCAAGACTTAATAAGAGAAGGCGAATTTTACGTATTTCTTCTTGGCTAGGCCTCTCTCCAATAACTTGCTTGGTGGTGGGATGCAGAAGAGGCTTACTGCCAATAGCAAATCGAGATGCATTATCCCAGTAAAATTGGCTTATTATATCAAGAACACGTGGGAGACCACATAGACTTTTAAGCAACCTCGGATCATTATCAAATTGTTGGATGAGAAACATGTACAATTCACGCTGAACCTTGTATGCTGTGTAGAGCCAGATGAGAGGATTAAGAAATATGCTAGATATGGCATCTTTGACGAGCAGCTCAGCCAAGCCTGGAGGGAATAAAAAAAGCATAAATACCAAACCAATACTGTGAGTTCAATTGAGATAAAGGCAACAAAAGAGAAAAAGCAATCAATGTATGACTTTGAAGCCGATTAAATGACAAAAAGTGTAATACATACCACTGTTTGCAACAACATTTAACAGATGTTTCAAAGCTGAAAGAGTTTCCAAATTAAGTTGCCCTGGAGGAACTGATTGCAACAAAAATCCAAGTATTGAAAATCCGGAAAGAAGATGCATTTGTTGTTGATTTGCCAAATTCTCATCCAGTACGGAAGCAACTAGCTCAATAACTTCAGCGGTTAGACGCTCTCTTGTGACAGGTGTAATGACCGTATATTCAAGTTGTACACTTTCTTCATTCTCATATCTAACAGATTGTGTTATTAGAGGAAAGAAAACAGATACACCCCCAACACAGTAAATTATCTGCTGCAGTAAACGCCTAGAACATAATTGTGTACCAATCATCACAGATGATTTAAATGAGTTCTTGTCGATTGCATGATCCAACAAAGGAGAAACATTAAACAATGTCCTGCCATCACTTGCCTGAGATAAGAAACGAATGTTTTAGATTTAATAGCCAGACAAAAAAGTAGACTTGGAGAGAAGTAGTGGACCTAGTGGTCCATGTAAGAGAGCAAACCTGAGCATTAAGTCCAAAGATAATTTTGGATGCAAGGCCGTCTTTAGCATCAAGAATACCACTAGGCAATGGGTGATCATAAAAAGGTGCTGCTTCATTCTCAAGGAAAGAATACATATAGCTTGGTCCAAGGGAGTATATACCATGGACTTGCTCAGAAGAAATGGCATCATTAAACAAATAAACAGGACCAATCTGGCCAAGAAAAGGAACTGAATCCTTGATTGATTGCAAGGTGGGATCTTCATCAAATATAGGCATGCTAATTTTTGCACCAATTGTGCAACTTGTTAAAGATTCGTTAACTTTTGCATATCTGAAACAAGAAAGTGTGATGCTTAGGGAAGTCTCTGTTTTCATAATGGGGTTGTTGGGGGGGGGGGGGGGGGGGGGGGGGGGGAATATAATCGCACAAATATTTTTTCCATGATCAAAACAAAATATAATTGTGAAGTAATAATAGAGATGGCCTAGAACCTGCATCTTTCGAATGAAACGAGATCACCGTCGACATAACACCTCAATAAGCTACCCCCCGAAAAGGCTCTTCCAATGCTATGAGTTATACAAAGAAAATGCCATTTCTTTTTTACAAGATTAGCACGCAGCTGGACACACTGTCGCTTCAGATTTATTGACTGCATAAGGCAGGGAAAAAACTTTTCAAGAATAGTATGGCATGCAATTGGGGCAGTAAGCTTACCTACATTTTTTATATTGGTTCCGGATGTCCCAAAACCAAAGGTGCACAAGCCCTTGGCAAGGAATTTCCGGTAAGTGCACCTCGGTAATTCAAGGAAAATTCCTCCAATTTGATGGCCCCTAGAATTTTTTTGCACCCAAGGGATTCAAACCTTAGACCTGGAGGGAACATATTACCAAGACCAAGGCTCTTACCACTTGAGCCAACCCCTAGGGGTTTAAGCTTACCAACATAAAAGTACAAAAAGGCCAAAACAATTAAGAATACCACAAGTTTGAACAAAATATGCAATAACTTGTATTAATGATGACACATTTCCAGATAAAGCACAAATTAAGCACCAAGGAATTTCCTAACTAAAAGCATATCTTTTACCTCATAAATAAGCTTGTCCTTTGCAACCACAGCCATGCATCCCCTCCCATTTTCTGTGAGAAAACTGAAAAGACCCATTGTTCCACTCCTTGGGAAGTTCTCTACCCTAAGCCAACATGAAAAAGAAAAACCCTTATTGAGTGGCCACTGCACAGGCGTTTCAATTATGATCCCCTACAAGACATAAAGGAAAAATTATTAAAAAAATAAATTTGCTGAAGGAATACCCAAGAAACATTACTCTTTTTTTTATTGGTAAATAAGATTTTATTGATCATAAGAATAGGCAAAAGCTCAAGTACATGGGTCACATACAAGGGCAACGCCTAGGAGTGATGTTCTAGTGATACAAGAAACCATGAATGTTCCTGCCATTAAAATCAATTACAATCGACCATTGGAACATTACAGAAGATTTTTAAGCAGAAGAAATAACTTCCAGCAGAAAGGGGCAGTTCCATGTACATACTGGGCTAGGCCTGTTTTTGATTAATACACTTTTGATTACTTATAAAAAAAAAATAACTTCCAGCAGAACCATTACATAAATGTTCCAATCTTGCACTGAGAATTGCAAAGAGAATACTTTTGAAAAGATAATTGAAAAAACGAACACCTATCCAAGAAAAAAATTATTAACAAATACCAAGTAATAAAAAACAAACAACCCATGTCTGGAATCCTCTTCTATTCAAAGATTATTTGGATAGAAGCAGTTTGTAAGAATGAAAGGTTTTTTATATAGAAAAGCATTCATTTTGGTAATAGAAGCATGTGTATACAAACATAGCAAAGTCTGTAGTTGACATTCAATTATTGCTCAGTGTGAAAGAACATGTATCCCTTAATATGCGAACTACAAACCCATTCAGGAATTTTTTTGGCCATGGAATGAACAGAATGCTGAACATCATACAGAATGCTTAATAATAGAAAAATATAATTATTCTTCGCTGTAGCAGGATTTGCCAGCATTTTAATATCAGGTAAACAATTCAAATTTCACATGTTCCAGAAATTTACGTAAATCTGTTTTTTCTTTTCTGTAAAACGTATGTAAATCTTTTCTGAGTTTAAGCTAGAAGTATCCATACTTCGAAATTGCTTCAAAAGATGGCACAAGGGCTTACAGAATTATTCCCATTGAGATCAAAAAAGGCAGTTGGTCCCTTTTCATTTAACATTGACAAAACGGTGGTCAACAGTAGCGAGCTGTTCTGTTGCTGACTCCCAACTTTCTCTCTTCGCAGCAGGGCAAAGATTTTACGAATATCCCGCCCAGATATGCTATGTCCACCAATGACCCGGACTAAGTGGGCAATTTTCAAGATAATACTATCATTATCTTCTTGAGAAAACCAATCAAGAAGAAAGTTTAGCATTCCAGCTCTGACACATGCCGCTCGATTAGAAAGGGAATCCCTGAGCAGCTGTTGGAACACATCCAGTCCATGATGCTGCAACAACTCACTGCTCTGCCCGATCACAAAATAGCAAGTATGACACAAAAGTATATTTCCGTACAGACACAAAAACCGAATAACAATCACAATTACACAGATTTAAATCTAAAATCAAGAAAATGAGGATGAACAAGTTATCTAGAAAAAGAGACAAACCAACCTTCTGTAGCACACATAGAAAAAGTATGATGACATCTTCATTCTGTATCACCAGGGAAAAATAGAGTTAAACATGAGATGCAACTCAGAAATCAAAGCATGTATCAAATTTTTTGCATGCATGCAAGATCATCAGCGGAAAGCTGAGTATTATCAGTAAGCAAAACCAGATAACAAGAACCTAAAGATGTTCAGAAACTCGGAGAAGGTTTGGACCATCAAATCACCTTGATTATCGGGCTTGATTTCATCTCAAACTTTCCATCAACAAGCATATCAAGAAGCGCATTCAAAAGCCCTTCACTTGGATGCCATTGGCAGAAGTCTAACAGCAAACTTTGTAATGTCTGGTAACCCTTTCCAGCAAGAGCTCTAAATGCATCCTACAAAAAATATACCACGTGCAAGCTAAAATACAAACATAATATTGAACAAAACACCACTAAAAGCAGTTCGCCAACAGCTGAGACTGAAAACTAAGCAGCAAAAACACTAACACCACCAATTAATTACTGCTAGCACTGATACGTAACTGCTACTACTAAGTGCTCAATCCATCGTCAAAAAAAGTGCACAGAAAAAATATTTAAAGAAAACCAGAGAGTTGCAAGCAGCTAGGCTTTTGGGAGAGAAATAACATAAAAACAAATAAAGCACAATAAGACAATAAGAAATAATGTATAAAGAATAATACAACCATGTGAGGAGAAACAAGAGAGAGAACACCAAGCTATTCCCTAATGAGAAAATACAGTGAATCTACATAAAAATTTTCGAAGGTTTCTAGTTGTTGTTCCAGTCTTAGCACCAATCAAAGCAAACACACACACACACACACACACACACACACACACACACACACACACACACAGAACACAGAGAAAAAATAGATTACCTTTGAGGCATCGTTACTTGCAAGCAGACAAGTCAGCGTTTGAAGGACATTCAAAACCAACTCTTCTCCATCTGCCTCATCAAGGTTACCATTCAGTAAAGAGACTACATGCAAAAAGCACTCTCCATCACGGAATAAGGCCTGATAGTACTGAAGTAGCACAAATTTGTTAGGCATCAAAACGTTAAAAAAATAAAAAAATGATGTACGAGAGCTAACTTTCATACACTCACACATGCATTTCAATACGACTACATCAAAAGCAAGAAAATAATCACTAAATGGTGATTTACCACTGGATCAGTCAGGAGCAGATCTCTAATTCCAACTAATAGATCAATAGAAATTTCTGCAAATTTCTTTTCATGTTCCTTTATTTGAGTAAATGTTTCTAGATATTTGGAACATAACTGCAACTTTGCTTTTTGATCTTCTTCATTGATAGGAACAATCTGAGAAGGAAGCAAAATATGAAAGAAAAAGAATAATCAGTTCAGTTGCCTTCACACTATAGCAATCAGGAAACCAGAATCATATGATAAAATAATACCTTCATGAGCCCAAGTATATGTTCAAGCACAAGGCTTCTCAAACCTTCTTCCCAGAATAAATCAAACAAACAATCAATACATGCAGAACTGTGCAAAACAAAAATTCTTGCATCATCTGCTATTGAAAGAAATTCTGTGAAGAGCTCCATCGATGTTTTCAGGCACTTAATCAAACTTAGGGATATCTCATGTGAATTGGATCTCTGATGATATATAGTTTGAACTGCTTCTACATAATTACTATTTCCAGACCGTCTAGCTTCTTCAGCTTGAATGCAAGCAACTTTAAGCACCCGAGGAACTGCATTAAGTGTCTTAAAGGAAGCAACAGTTTTCTCAGCTGAAAGCTGTAATATGCAACGTAGACTCTTAGCAAGAACACTTGCGATCTCAGGATTATATGCAGATTGTTCGAGGGCATCTAACAAAGCAGACGATTCAGGCTGCCATAGCATTAAGGGGGGAAGAAAAGAGGGGAGAAAAAAAGGGTAAGCAAAATTCCCAACAGATTAATGCAAGATACCTTGAAGGCACTAGAGCACCAAATATGATCAAATAAAATTCCCTGAAATTACTATGAGGAAAAAGCAACATAACTTCTTCTTTTTTAAGAAGATATTTTATTCATATTGAAATAGATAAAAAATAAAAAAAAATAAAAAAAAATAAAAAAAAAAAGGAGCACCATAACATTGAGTAACTGTTTCATCATCCTATAATATATAGAGACAACGGTGTGTATGAAAGTAAAAATAAACACAAAAAAGTAAAGCCTCAAAAGGATTTTTTTTTTTTTTTTTTTTTTGGGGGGGGGGGGGATATATAAAGCCTCAAAGGAATACCCAAGGCACGTCACATAAATGCGTGAAAATCAGCAGGAAAACACATTTTTTTCAAAACATTTCAAATGGTCCATTTTACAGATCAAACTCCCCAGCACACCATGTGATCTTCGTCAAAATATACATCTTCAATCATATTGTGAAGGACAGCAGATTCAAATTTGGAAATTTCCAATTCAACAATCGCAAGGCAATTCTTCTCACTTGCCCATTCTAACTTAAGATACACAGAAAAATTTTATAGAAGGCATATATTGAACCTGACAACACACTTGCAGATCCAAGGTGGCAAGCCATCGCATGTAAGAATAACGCTCATGTAAAGCAACTACCTAGTAAATTAAGAAAAGTCAACACAACTAGACATCTTAGACTAGATCTCTCTGCCTTTTCGGTACACCCGATACCCATATCATGGCCTATACTCTATGTTCCAATCCATAAATCTCATAATCATATAAGAATTTCGACCAAAATCCCAATCCATATCCTGGTTAAATAAGACAAAAAAATATGAGCTTAATAACAAACATATAAGCTAAATGAAGAGAACTATTTAATACAAAGGTTCAAATTAAAAGGAGTACCAACCAAATTATGTGCACTGCCATTAGAAGTTGCAGCAAATTCCAGGAATGAAATTACTTCCATTTGTAGAGTTTCAACCCCACTAGATTTCACTTGACCATCAGTGCTACTGGTAGTAGCAAATATTTCTGGTTTCCTAGGAGACCCATCATGGTTAGTGTAATACTCTCCAGAAAACTCCTCTGAAGATGGTCCAAAATAGAAAAAATTCTCCGAGAAGACAAGATTCCATATTCCCTCTTCCCGAAATACTTCCAGCAATACAGGTGATGAAACAAGAACCTTCCTAAATGTATTTAGTACATAGCGCTGCAGTGTATTGAGAAAGACCCTGTAGTAGAAAACATACAACGAAATTATGCAGAGAAAACATGAGTTCTGTAAGACATGGAAGCCAAAATAAAAATAACAGTAACCCAGCTTGTAGGACAAATTTTAAAGCAAGCATACAAGTTGAATTGTTGTAGAAAATTTGTAAACTTCACCTTAAATGGTTTGGCAACTCATTCTGATCTGAACAAGCCTTGACACAAGGGAACACTGTGAGAAGAACCCTCATAACCCATTTAATTGAAAGTTCACCATACACTGGAGAAACTGGTGTGGCAACTTGACCAGAAGACACTTCGACATTACGAGATCTTGAATCTTCTGGAGCAAAAAGGAAAGAACAAAGTATTCCAACCAGCTTACCGATATACTCATTCCAAAGCTGAGAATAAGCACTGGTAAGAAGGGGAACAAAATGCTCTGATGTACTGGTTTTCATAGGATTTTCATTGGTAAGATCAATAAGAGATATTTGATTCCTATGCTGCCCAGACAAATCTTTGCTCTGTTGTGTGTACTCTTGAAGCATGAAAGCAGGTGAACAGAAGCTATTCGCAAATTTTTGCACTCTTCCATTTTCACACAGAAACTGCATATTGTTCAAATTCCCAAAGCTGAATACTTGTCAAGGGAATTACTACTTACCACAAAGAGGGAAATGCATATGGAAAGTTTGGAACATTTCAGAAAACCCTCCTGAAAAATCAGGACTTGAGGGACCCAAACAAAGCCAATGCTGTGCTTTATCACATGGAAATTAAAACCAGTGACTTGAGTTTACAACTATGAAGCAGCATGCATTGATGCATTTAAAAAGTACCAGAAGTTTTTTTTTTTTTTGATAAGTAATAATCTTTATTGAATATGAAGAAACTAGGCAATGCCCAAGTACACAGGGAGTATACAAAGTGAGACACCTAGTTACATTCTAGTGGACTATAACGTACCAGAAGTTAGGGAGCACTAATCTCAGTCCAATAAATGAAACCCAAGTTTTAGTTGACTATAGCAACACAAAGTTCCTTTGTTTTATTATGAAATAACCCTTCAGTGCATTCAAATTCTAGTGTCCAAGATTAGAGACAAGATAAAGGATACACTGCCTCTCTTAGAACTTCCAGAGAAAGAACGTGTAGCTGGAAAATTTCTAGCAAGGGGTTTCCGTCTCTGCAATGAACATTTGAACCAATAATATATCAGAACTTGCAAAATAGAGAGTACAACAAAAAACTTCCAAAAGACTCCATCTAAAATAGAAGCATGTATACCAGGAAAACCCAACAATAAAAAAGTTCCCTTCAAGTATCCATAAACAAAAACCAATAGTGTTGCATCTTAGAATTTGAAAAGAAGTTGAAAAAAAATGATAATATATGACAGTTTGCCTTTTATCAAACAATAGCTGCACAGCTTCTGCAATCACTGATATTATATTCTCTAAGTTGGATGAAGTTAACAAATTTTTAAGTCGATAAACTATACAAAGATATTAAAAATTCTGTAAATAAAAGTATAAGATATAATATGAATTATATATATTTCCAAAGGGAACATATCAAAAAATATTTATTGTCAAAATTAAATAAGCTACTCATGAACATAAAATGTAGCTCGTGGGTAAACACAAACACAACTCGTATTCAAATTAAACTTAAATGAACAATATTTGACCCCCCCCCCCCCCCCCCCCAATTTACACCTCTACTACCCTAGAGTTTCTAAAATGGATCTGTGAAAATTAATAAAAATGACAAACACACAACTAAAATTACCAATCCGCACTTCTTGGAAGTCATTGTTGTGACAATGGGTGTTACTATTCTATAACCCAAGTAGACATGGGTTGCGCCCCTATATGCCTTGAACAAGATTAGTTATCAAAATAGACAAGAAAATCTTTTATTCAGCAAGTTCCCTGGTTTGATAGTGTTTTCTCATAGTTTCAAAAACTACATTTGTTGCCAGCCTCACAACTGCCATATTTAAAGAAAAAACACACTCCCTAAACAAAGTGTTCATTCTATCACTAATGATCTCAACGAGCTTAGGGATAAATTCAGATGATATTATAGACAAGCAATTGTAATGATGCAAGAAGCCGCACACCAATAGTAATATAGTTACCTTTTTTCATCAGCATAAAAAGAGTTTTTAGATGTTAGCGCTTTAATTGATGGAACTCCAAGACCATCTAGTAGAACTTCAAGTCCTCCTATGCTTTTGAAATGATTTTGACCCCGTGGATTCTCAGATAGTGCTGAACAAAGAACTCTCAGAGTCAAATAGTGAAGAGACATATCTGTCTGCTGTTCTTTCATGCTCAACCTTCTGATGACACGCAACAGCTCTGCAACACAATCAAGATATCCCATTCAGTCCATTTCATACCTCCCTCCACTGGTAATTACGTTTAATATTTTCTTGTTTATACACTTCCAATATTAAAATTAGCTATCAAGGTATTAGAAGTACTGATCCGAGTTAGAATTCAGAATATCTGTTTACAAACTCATCCATCAGCATCAGTAGGGCGGCCAAGGTCTAATAACACATCCTTTAGGACTTTAAAAAAAAATCTCATCCATCGGCATCAGTAGGGCTGTCAAGGTAGCATACAAAACCAAGAGAGATGACAATTAAAATGGTATAAAACTCTGCCCAAAGATGAGAATAGGTCAGGCGATAGATAGGGACCATGGTGACTATCTATGGGACTTCTTTTTGTTTTCAGTATTGCATTATTAAAAAAAAAAACTATTTGTAAGTTAGAGGTGCATCCAGTGAGTATAAACTTATGACTTCACCCATCACTTTCTACTTACAAAGAATGGAATTTATTCCCATCGATATAATATATGTTGAAATTCAGATGACTCTGGTACAGGTTTCCGATGTCTATCACCAAGCCATGATCAAATTTAAAATAAAATAAGTTGCCTACCTTACCTACTAACCAATTAAGGCCACCAGCTTCCATCACAGAAACAACAGCCCTCTGATGCCAATGTAGCCTTGTTTCATAGGGGACCTTCGAATTACCAGAAGAGTTGAGTGCGGATGTACCACCACTTGGAACGAACTGTACACTGTTTCTATACAGCTGAACCTTCTCATATACATTTGAATCTAAATCAATGAAACCGCATACTATTGACACCACATATCCAAGAATTTGTTGAAGGAGTCCAGTCTTCTCTACAGCAAAGTTAGATAAACTTTCATCAGCAGAAACTGCACTGGTTATTGTTCTAAGTTGGACAACAGCACCTGAAGTAAACAAAACCCACAATGGTAACGATAATGCCCATATATTTCTGACAAAAATACCACACTAGAATTCTGGAAAATGAATCCATGACGTAAATAGAGGTTATTTAAACATCATGTGACAGCCAACTCATTATGGGAAGAAAAATTTGTACATTCTCAATCCATCACAGAAACCCATGCAGTTGGCACAAATTAGAGCACTGTATAAAATGGAAGCGCAAATGGTACATACGACCACTAAAAGGTAAGAAGATGGGCAAAATTAATGGTCAGGCATCCTCTAAACTAGGAAAAGTCAGGTAAAGATTGTTTATAAACCATCCAGCTCTTAGAGGGGAAAAAAGAATATGTGATCAGTTAAAAAGACTTGTGAAGAACCACTTAAAGCATAAAAAGAGACTAATGTAATACATAAGAAATGGAAAGGTAAGATTTAAATGCCGACTTAAAGCAATTTTGTAAGTAATATTTGTGAGAAGCACTAAATAGGCTTAAAGGAAAAAAAGAAACAGAAAGGATGGAATCATGGAAGAAGGGATAAAGATAAAGAATAGCACCCCACAGCAATGACAGCATCACATTCCAGAATATGTGTCAAGTTTTTTCAAGGCACCAATGCGGCAAAAGACAAGAAACTACAAATCCACAAGCTATACAATTATGCATCACTAGATATTTTTGGAAAAAAGTAAACATATGTGAATAGAATGATAGTGTTCTAACCCAACTAAAAAGTTGAAATATATGGTTCTCTCTCTCTCTCTCTCTCTCTCTCTCTCTCTCTCTCTCCCCCCCCCCCCCCCCCACACACAGAGATTATGCCATCCAATCAAGTCAAAGGCACACTACATAAGGTTCTAACTTCAGATGAAGCCCCTCCAGCCAACAGCTCTTAACAAGTTCATAGATTCTCTATCACATACAGAGATTATTATGCCATCCAGCCAATTCAACAGTGCACTTAACGAGTTGGCATTTGCCACATAACTTCAAATGAAGCAAAGCACATCCAACCAATGGCTCTTAACAAGTAACAAGTTAGCATTTGAGTCTCAGAATTACATGCAACTTCAACTATGTAACGGTCTATTATGATATTAGACATCAAGGTAAAAAGGTGTATCACTCACAAGGCAAAAATGCCAAAAACCTTTTGAGAATTACAAAAGCACCAATGGATATAGAAACAACGAGCATCAATACCTCAAAGCAATGTAGCAAACGTTATATATACGATACCTTTCATCAAGGCTGTAAGCTTTTGAATGCCACCATAGTATCCAAAAACTCTGCAATTATGCAGTGAACGGGTAACGATTGTCAGAGCATCCAAGACAGGCAATCCTTCAGAAGAAATATTCAAGCTTGTGGAAGCCCCAGATAAGCCTATTGTTGATCGCATCATGCTGGTGTTCACTGGATTGTTCATGAGAAAAACAAGAATAGTTGTAGATGGCATGTAACAAACTTGCTAATTAGAGAAAAAAAGTTGCAGTCAATGTATATGGGAAACATCAGAAGGGCAGCAACAGTGAAGAAACTAGAAACCAACTAGAAAATCTAAACAAACAAATTTTAATTTATAAGGGTAATAGACAGAAAATATGGTAGCACACAAGCTGATTGGCATTCACGTGGGGTTCATGGGACTTCTGGAGCAGCTATGTTGGATTATGCGAGTCCAATCACTTCATACATGGACAGAGGCGTATAATGTATCTCTGTGCTAATATTTCTGCATTTCTAGGTTTTTTTTCCTTCTTTTGACCATCAAATGGGTTATCCCTTGCATATATACATGCTGTGTACTTGGGTTGCTCCTCTTCTGAGCTTTTTATTAAATTGCATCTGCTTATAAAAAAGAAAAATGGGACTTTTGGAGTGGACTAGAGAAGAACATACATAGGGGATAAAAGGTTTCTCTAGTCTTGTAAAACTTGATGTGGGAGACAGCCCCAAGATAAAGTTATGACATGATGTGTGGTTTGAAGCTCAACCTTTGAAGGAAGCTTCCCATTACCATTCAACATGGCAAGGGTAAAAGATGCTTCAGTGGCTGAATACCTACAAAATTTGAATGCCTCTAATAATTGGGAAGTTGATATTATTAGAGCAACACATGATTGGGAGATTGACATTTTGGCCTCTCTCTGTCCAGTTATATTTGGTTCATGTGAGACTGGGAAGAGAAGACGATGTGTTGGGCCATATCTAAAGGGGTGTTTGAAGTGAAATCATTTTACCGTGTGATGAACACACATGAACAGTCTCCTTTTCCATGAACAGTCTCCTTTTCCATAAAAAGTCATTTGGAGTAAAGTTCCAATGGGAACAGCAGTGTTTAAGGTGGCCTTAGGAAAAATCCTCACTTTAGACAAAGTGGAAGCAATTCTAAACTTGTCCAGTTGTAGTCTTTAGGATTTTTTTTTTTTTTCACCTTTCGTTTTTCTTTCATAAAATTTTTTAGCAACTTCATGACACTGAAAATATCATTTTTTTTTTTGATAAGTAATATGATATTTCATTGATAAAAGGATAGGCATAGCCCAAGTACACTAGAGGTATACAAAAGCATACACCTTTTTAAGAACTAGTAACAGTTACAAGAAAATCATGAAAACTAAGCCCATTTAAATCCAACCCCATAGCCCACATAAATAGAGTCTTCCAAAAGAAACTCCTAAACTCTTCCAAGGAACGTTCATGGTCCTCAAAGAGTCTCTCATTACGTTCACTCCAAATACACCAAAGAATACAAATAGGGGCCATTTTCCAAACAGCTGCAATCTGTGGTGTCCCAGTAATACCTCTCCAGCATGCCAGAAGATCAACCACCCGGCCTGGCATCACCCATGCTATTTCCATCTTGCTGAAAAAGTAGTTCCACATGTCTCTAGCATACTCACAGTGTAAAAGTAGATGATCCACCGTTTCCCCACTCTTCTGACACATACAACACCAATCCGTGATAACAAGGCCCCTTCTCCTCAGATTATCATTAGTCAGTATCTTGCCTAAGGCTGCTGTCCAAACAAAAAAGGCAGCCTTTGTTGGTGCTTTAGTCCTCCAAATGTTCTTCCAGGGGAAAGAATGTCCTTGTTGCCCAGTAATAGAATTATAAAACGAGCGTACTGTGAATTTTCCTTTCCTCAAAGGTCTCCAAATCATCACATCTTCAGTTGTGGCAGCAATAGGAATGTTATACAGCAAATTAAAAAAATCCACCAGCATGTTCACTTCCCAGTCGTGTACCTCCCTATTTAGGCTGATATTCCACTCTTGTGAACCTTGTATAGTTACCCTCAAATCAGCTACCATGGCATCTGGATCCCTTGCAATACTGTAAATAGCAGGATAAGCCTCCCGCAACACTGTGTCACCCACCCAACAATCATTCCAAAAGCGTATCCTTCTTCCATCCCCCAAGCTCAATCGAGTATTACTAGCAAAAGAATCCCATCCTTTCCGTATGAACTTCCACAACCCCACTCCATAGGGACCCCTTCCCTCTTTTGTACACCAACTCCCCATTTCACAACCATATTTCAAATCTATCACCCCTTTCCATAAGGCTCCACTCTCATTGTTATATCGCCAAAGCCATTTTCCTAATAAAGACCTATTAAGAATCCTCACATTCCTAACCCCCAATCCGCCATCTCTCAAGGAAATGCACACCTTATCCCAGCCCACTAAATGAAACTTAAACTCCTCTCCTATTCCACTCCATAAAAAATCACGTTGAAGTTTTTCCATTCTACATGCAATGCTAGCAGGAAGAGGGAATAGAGACAAATAGTACGTAGGAAGATTTGAGAAAGTGCTCTTAATAAGAGTGAGCCGCCCCCCTTTGGATAAATATAACCATTTCCAACCAGCCAACCTACGCTCAAATTTTTCCAAAACCCCATCCCAAATAGACTTAGCTTTGAAAGAAGCCCCCAATGGGAGTCCAAGATACTTCATCGGCAAGAAAGAGACCACGCATCCCAATATGTTAGCCAATCTGCTCATGTTACTTACATCCCCTACTGCGACCATTTCTGTCTTATCAAGATTAATCTTCAATCCGGAAATAGCTTCAAAACAAAGTAGAATGGCCTTCAATGATTGAATATGTCCAGCATTTGCCTCACACAATAGCAAGGTATCATCTGCAAATAAAAGGTGAGAAATAATAGTTTGGCTATGTGAATCCCCCACAGAGAAACCAGAGAAGAACCCTCCTCCTACAGCCGCCGTCACCATTTTACTCAGAGCCTCCATGACTACTACAAATAAAAGTGGTGATAATGGATCTCCTTGACGTAGCCCTCGCGAACTATTAAAGAAGCCCACTGGTTCTCCATTTACCAATACCGAGAAGCGTGCCGTTGACACACAATGCCCTATCCACTTCCTCCATCTTTCCCCAAACCCACATCTACTCAACATGTACAACAGAAAGTCCTAGTTAACATGATCGTATGCCTTTTCCATGTCTAGCTTACAAAGTATACCAGGAATTCCTGATCTGATTCTGCTGTCCAAACATTCATTGGCAATGAGAACCGAATCTAGTATTTGTCTCCCCCTAATAAAGGCATTTTGCGATTTAGAGATAATCTTTTCCATTACCGTGCTCATTCTATTTGCCAACACCTTCGACAATATCTTATATACACTGCCAACAAGACTGATCGGTCTGAAATCTTGTACCTCTATTGCCCCAGCTTTTTTAGGGACTAAGGCAATAAAAGTAGCATTTAGGCTTTTTTCAAATTTGCCATGAGTGAAAAATTCCTGGAAAACCCGCATAACATCTTCTCTCACCACCTCCCAACAAGTTTGGAAAAAAGCCATGTTAAAACCATCCGGGCCTGGAGCTTTATCTTTATTCATTTTCCTAAGAACTTTATGAACTTCTTCCTCTTCAAAAGGTCTCTCCAACCACACCCTACTAACTTGGTCAATACTCTCAAAAGTTAGGCCATCCACCTTAGGTCTCCAAGCAATAGGTTCTGACAATAAGTTTTCAAAATGTGCAGCTACATATTCCTTCATTTCCGCCTGATCTGACGAGGTAATACCATCAATATTCAGAGACTCAATGGTATTGAACCTCCTATGTGCATTAGCTACGCGATGGAAAAACTTGGTGCATTTATCCCCCTCCCGAAGCCATAACGCCCTTGACTTTTGCCTCCATGAAATCTCCTCCAATAAGGTAAGTCTTTCGAGTTCAGTTACTACTTGCTCTTTTCGATTGATCTCATCACCTACTCCCTCCAAACTTTGTAATTCTTGAAGTAAGCAATTTTTCTGGTTAGTTATTTCACCAAACTCCTGCTCATTCCATGTCTTCAAATCCTTCTTCAAAGCTTTCAATTTTCCAGCCAACACCTTACTCGGATTACCCTCAAATACATAAGAATTCCACCAATTTCTAACCAAATCCACAAACCCCTCCTTTTTTAGCCACATGTTTTCAAACTTAAAAGGCCTCTTACCCCCTTGCACTCCACCCCCATCTAGTAAAACAGGAAAATGGTCAGAACATAACCTCTGGAGCCTCTTCTGGGTCAGATCTGGAAATTGCATCTCCCACGAAGGCGAAATAAGAAACCTGTCCAATCTTGACCAAGTGTGATTATTAGACCAAGTGTACTCCCCTCCCATCAGAGGAATATCCATAAGGCCTAGTTCAAAGATAAAGTCCGAAAACTCCACCATTGCTGAATTTTGAAGTCTCCCCCCCCCCCCCCGATCTTTCGGTAGGGAATCTTGTTACATTAAAATCCCCACCAATGCACCATGGGACCTCCCACCAAGAATTAAGTCCAGCCAGCTCATCCCACAACCTTTTCCTCTCCCTATCCAAATTAGGCCCATAAACCCCAGCGAATGCCCATACAAACCCATCTTCCAAATTTTTAAAGGAACACCCCACTGCATACTCCCCCATAAACTCATCAGTACACTCCACAACCCTCTTATCCCACATAACCAAAATACCTCCCGAGGCCCCTTTCGATGGTAAATATATCCATCCTACATATTGACAACTCCAAATGCTTCTAATAATTCTTCTACTAATGATTTTCAACTTTGTTTCCTGCAAACAAATGACGTCCGCCTTCCATTGCCTTAACAAAGCCCTTATACAAAGACGTTTATTCGACTCATTCAACCCCCTAACGTTCCAACTCAGAATTTTTGGCTTCATTTACAAACTGCTCCAGCCCTTCCCTTATTTCTGCCCCTACTCGCACTTCCCTCCTTTCCTTCATAATTTATAGACCACATCAAGCGTTTCAGCTCCCTATCTCTTTTTGACCCTACTCCCTGATGTCCTGCTGCAATGGCTGTAATCAAAGCTTTAAATTGCTCTTCATACCCCTCACAAGATATTCCCAAACAGCTTTGAAGGTCCTCAACCTTTTTTAAAAGCCAGTCAGTGGAAATATTAGGGGGAATCACATTTAAAGGTGTGGGATCCTCTCCTACAGCCTCCTCCTCCTCTGTTGGAATACTAGTAGGATCATACAACATCAACATCCCTTCCTCCTTAGCTGAAGAGCACCCTCCCTCCACCTCTTCCACTGTTTTTTCTTGTATCCCCTCACACGGCACCCCCAAGCCCTCTAGTTTCTCACCAGACTGCACTACAGGTAAAAACACCTGCTCTAATGGTTCAGAACAAGTCACCGAAATGTTCTGTACAAACCCACTCGATGAAGACCCTCCCTGGACAGCTCCCGAACCCTTACTGAAAAGAATAGGCTCAATCCCGTTGCTTAAAGCCTCCATTTCATTTTCCGGCGACTGTACTACCACCGGCGGGACCTCACCTGAGCCGCCGCACATGGTCGATCGGTTCTGTGCCAGAACCACCCCAAGTCTCGGCCCTAGAGGTACTGTATCGGACTCCCCATACAGACCCTCAATCTCGGCCCCCTCCCTTTCCGGCGACTGTACGACCACCGGCAGGACTTCGCCTGAGCCACCTTCCACCGTCGGCCGGTTCTGTGCCAGAGCCACCCCAGGACCTGGCCCTATAGGTGCCATATCGGCTTCAATGGTCAGACCCGAAACACATTGTTTCGGGTCTTTTACACGCCAGTTCAGGCCTGAGTTTTTACTCGGGCCCAGCCCATGCACACCCTTGCCCAGGCCCAGCCCGTGAACCACACCTTTGCCCTTTGGATCTTCCTCTCCCCCCTGGCCCACTTGTATCTGTTTTCCAGCCCCCATCTCATTCTGTCCCTGCTTTCCAATCCGTGGGCCACAGCCCACTATCTGGCCTAACTCTATTTCAATCCCTTTATTCTCCTCAGCACACCGTAACAGCCTACTTAAGTTGACTTGCAAAGCATCAACCTGACACTTTATCTCCTGTAAAGCACTCAACACCGTTTCCTCATTCATACTAGCTCTACTAGCTTCCCCCTTAGCCTGCAACCCATCCTTTAGCAGACCTACCCCTCCTCTAGCACCTGCCATAGTCTCAGAGTGATGTGACCCCCTGACTGTAGCTTGGAGCACCTCCCTGTAAGACCTGTAAGAAGAGCTTTGTGGTGGCTGTGAAGTTGCACCACCAGTACAGTCAGCTTCCCTCAGTGCCTCCACCATTTTCCTCCACCCCCTTCCTTCCTTATCCTCTGGAATAAACAAGAAATTCCGATATCCACCCCCCCCATATTCCATCAGCTCTAAAAAACTTCCTCTAGAATTAGTACGTTTCTGTGCAACATACCCCCTATCACCTTCTCTATGCCCAGAAAAAAACTCCTTCCTACCAGCTTTCAAGCAATCCTCTAGAGCTTTTAAGAACCACCTTCCCGTGCCTATCCTCAGTCTAACCTTTTTCACCACCTTCCAACCTTTTTCAGTAAGATGAACCCAACTTCCCTCCCTTACTACCTCAAAAATCTTAGATTCAATCGCCACCCGTTTCCTCATAACTCCACTAATCTACTAACTCTCCTCTATAATCACCAAAGCTTCACCAGAATGGAATAGTTTTCATCCTCAGGGTTTTGGTTGTACGGAGAGAACAAAATCTAGGGGAACTCAGTACACTGAAAATATCATTTCGAACGAAACTCTTATTTTGGATTTATCTTGAATAGAATCAACTCCATTGCCAATTAAGTAAGAAAAAATACAAAGGGGAGGCAATGCAGTCCCCAAAAAATAGTTGTGTATCCTGAAATTGGTGAAACTTACATATCAATTGGCAACTGCCACATCTTTAGTGAACTCGTAGGGACAAGGGTAACTCATGGAAAAGCAGTTATTCTAGACAAACAAACTAAACAAACTATAACCATCATAACTGCGAGTCTGCGACCAGTGTGTAAATGAATGTCCATACAAATATTAGAAGTGCCTAGATTAGGGAAAGATAATAAACTAGCAGAAAAGCAATTAAAAGAATTCATCGAGGAGAAAGCCACGCAAACCAGTTCATTTCCAATGTTCTTAAACTGCTCAAGTAAAAAAAAAGAACAGTCATCTCCTTTCGGAAATGAAAAAACTAATTTCCACTACCACTACTGGAGTGCTTTTAACGTTATGACAGTCGAGACGAGTAATATTAGAAATTTACCATCAGATCCCATACAGGACCAAGAAGGAATACCAAAATAAAAGAAACCTTTCTATTTTATTACCTATAAATAAATAAATAAATAAATAAAACTTTTCTATTTTAGTCAATAGAGTATTTTTTCGACGAAGCCTCTTTAAAGTAACTGATATACAGCAGATATAAATTCAACTTACACTCAGTAATTAGAGAAGTTAATACTGTGATCTCTTCAGTCAATATTGAAATTACTTCAGCAGGATGGCCAGCAGAGCAGCCAAAAACAACGTCATCTGAATAGGGCATAAACTCTTCAGGTTCGATGAGAGTTGAAGCAACCTCTGACAACTGGCCATAATCAACCGGTTCCCAATTCTTGTATACAACCAGAAATTGCTTGAGGAAAACATGAAACATTCTTCTCTTTTCCACCTAAAAAGTTGGTGAGTCAGAGAATACAAAGGAAAATGGGAAGATAAAGCAATTCTATCAATAAAACTACCAAAATATCTAGCCATTTTATAACTAAAACAAGGAAGAAATAAAAGATATCGAGCATGGTTTAAATTGGAAAAGGGAAGTATGACCAAACCAAAGTATGGGCAAAAGCCTTATCTCCCAAATAGAGATTCTGTGCATCAAAAGACTAATTGCAGACTCCACTACATTTATTATAATGACAAGCCCAAGCATGCATGGTAACTACAGCCAACTCATATATATCAAAGTTTTTTTTTTAAATAAAACAATAGGCATAGCCCGAGTACATGGGGATATGTACAAGAGAGACGCCTAACATGATTTGCAACCGATACAAGGAAATCATCGACGCTTGGAGCACTAGCATTGGCCTAGCCAAATGTCAGTGCCTAGTCAAATTTTGGCTAATTTTTACTAAACTGGTCTGTATTGGAGCAGTCAAAACTCTGAGGCTCCACTTTTGAGCTATAGTAAAGCCATTTCTTTCTTCAAATTTGGTCAGCTACTGTTCATCTCCAAAACAATATTTTACTCAAAATATTCCCAACGATATTTTCTCTTCTCTCTCCCTTTCCCTCCCTTCCTCTTGAGCCCAATACCCTTTCTCTGCATTTCTCTCTGTTTCTCTCCCTTTCTCTCGAGCCCGACGGTAACTTTCTCTCCCTTCCTCTCGTAATGCTTCATCCAGCAGTGGGTTTCTCTTCTTTTCTCTGGTTTTTTTCCCGTTCCGTTGTCCCTTTCTCTCTCTATCTAGCCAATGTCCTTTCGTTGGCCTGGGTGAAGGACTAAATAGCAGCCCTTCATGTTTTTTCTACACCAACAATCGGCAGCTAGTTTCCTTCCGGCCTATGCTACAATCCTTCTGAGGAACTTCAATCCAAAGCCCTAGACTACCTCTCTGAGACTGTGTTTTTTGGTTTGAATATATGCAAGGGTAAAAATTTCTGGAATTTCTCTTTGATCTTACTTGATTTTGTGCTGATCTTTGCTGTTGTTGGTTGTATTTTGCTGATTTTAGTGGTTGTATTTTAGCGGTTTTCTTTTCGGTTTTGATTTTGTGATCAATGTGATCAATGTCATTCTGATTTCAGTAGTTTTCTTTTAGGTTCTGATTTTGTGTTTGTTGAAATGATAATTTCGAATTGCATAGTTTCTTTAAAACTTGTAGTCGATAAACAAGAGAGAGAGAGAAAACTGTATTGTGTTTTATTAATGAGTAATCAACTATACATATACAAGTAGTGACCATTATACCCTCACACTATACATTTAATTACAATATGTATTCCAACACTCCCCCTCAAGCTGGGGCATATATATCATATAAACCTAGCTTGGAACAAATAAACTTTAGCCGACTATGACAAAGTGGTTTGGTAAACACATCTGCAAGTTGATCAGCAGACTTCACAAAGGGTGTAGAGATGTCACCACTGAATATCTTATCTCGAATGAAGTGACAATCAATCTCAATGTGTTTAGTCCTCTCATGGAATACAGGATTAGACGCAATATGTACTGCAGCTTGATTATCACAAAATAACTGAAGGGGGACAGGAGCTGGAAACCCAATCTCATGAAGAAAGTGTTGTAACCATGTCAGCTCACTAGCAGTGTGAGCCATTGCTCTGTATTCGGCCTCTGCACTAGATCGAGCTACTACTGTTTGCTTCTTACTCTTCCATGTAACCAAATTACCTCCTACAAAGGTACAATATCCAGTAGTCGATCTTCTATCTGAAGGAGATCCTGCCCAATCAGCATCTGAAAAAGCTTCAATTCTAAGATGCCCATTTGGTCTATACAACACCCCAAGGCCAGGAGCTCGCTTAAGATACCGAAGAATATGGATTACAGCATCCCAATGTGAGACCCTAGGCGTTTGTAGAAATTGGCTCAGTACACTTACTGCATAAGAAATATCAGGTCTAGTGATAGTCAGATAATTTAATTTTCCAACAAGTCTTTGATACCGACCTGGATCTCCAAACAACTCACCTTCCTCTTTCAATAGTTTACGATTTGGATCCATAGGAGTGTCAATAGGCCGTGCACCCAACATGCCAGTTTCTTCCAAAAGATCAAGCACATATTTTCTCTGAGATAGATTGATACCCTTTTTAGATCTACTAACTTCGATTCCAAGAAAGTATCTAAGTTTACCCAAGTCTTTTGTCTGAAATTGATCATGTAAAAATTGTTTCAGCCTGACAATTCCGGCTGAATCATTCCCAGTAATTACAATATCATCTACATATACAATCAATAAGATATGACCTGCATCACTATGCAGATGAAATACCGAGTGGTCTGTTTGGCATCTATGAAGACCAAATGCCATTACACTATCAGAGAACCTCCCAAACCATGCTCGAGGAGATTGTTTCAAACCATATAATGCCTTTTTTAACTTGCAAACTGTACCTCGACACTCCCCCTGGGCAACAAAACCAGGTGGTTGCTCCATATACACTTCCTCATTTAAGTCACCATGTAGGAATGCATTTTTAACATCCAACTGAAATAAGGGCCAATCCAAATTAGCAGCAAGAGAGATCAATACCCGAACAGATGAAATTTTGGCAACGGGAGAAAAAGTCTCGTCGTAATCAATGCCATAAATTTGAGTGTAACCCTTAGCTACCAAGCGAGCTTTCAGACGTTCCACAGCGCCAGTAGGATGGAATTTGACTGTGTATACCCATCTACAGCCAACAGATTGTTTTCCCGGCGGCAAAGGAACAAGATCCCATGTCCCATTATGGTGAAGAGCATCCATTTCATTTTCCATGGCTGTCCTCCATCCCGGATCAGATAAAGCATCCTGAACTGTCTTAGGAACAGAAACTTTTGACAATTGAAAAGTAAAAGATGAAAAAGATGGAGACAATGCATGACATGAGACATATTGGCTAATCGGATGTTGAGTAACACAAGAACGAGTACCTTTTCGGAGAGCAATAGGTAGAGATTCTGAAGCACTGAGTAACTCAGGGTCTGAAGACGGAGACAAAGTTGGTGGAGGCAATGGAGCTGGGGTCCGTGAGCGACGCGAGTACACCTATAGAGGGACAAGAGAAGGCACTGAAGGAGGTTGGGTAATAGTGGGTGACTGTGGAGGAGAAAGGGTTAGATTAGGTAATGGTAGAGGATCACACTCAACAACCGAAGACGTGTCTGAGAAATAGGGTATGGACTCAAAAAAAGTGACATCAGCACTTGTGAAGTAGCGTCGAAGAGCAGGACTATAGCAGCGATATCCTTTTTGTGTTCGGGAATAACCAACAAAGAAACACTTGGTAGCACGTGGATCAAGTTTATCAAAGCCTGGGCCAAGATTATGAACATAGCAAACACACCCAAAGATTTTGGGTGGAAGAGCAAAGGTTGGCAATGAGGGAAACAAAATGGAGAAGGGAGATGAGCCATCGAGGACAGATGAAGGCATACGATTGATAAGGTGACACGCAGTAAGAATACCATCACTCCAAAAACGTTTAGGAACATGCATGTGCAATAAAAGAGCTCGAGTTACATCTAACAAATGACGATTTTTACGTTCAGCCACCCCATTTTGTTGGGGTGTGTAAGAACATGAAGTTTGATGAACAATTCCCTTATTGCTTAAGTAAGCAGCAAAGGCATTAGATTGATATTCTTTAGCATTGTCAGAACGCAAAACTTGAACTTTTTGTCCAAATTGAGTTTTAATTTCTTTTCGAAAGACTTTGAATATGGAAAGGAGTTCAGATCTTGCTTTCATCAGAAATAACCATGTCATACGAGAATAGTCATCAACAAATGTAACAAAATATTGAAACTTGTTTGATACAATGTTGAATGGTCCCCATATATCAGAATGAACCAATGCAAAAGAAGAAGATGCTCGATTATCAACTCGAGGTACAAAAGACACACGGTGGTGTTTACTAAGTTGACATGCTTCACAAGGAAAGGGAGACACATTTCCAAGATCCCTAACTTGACGTTTCAAAAGAGAAAGGGATGGGTGTCCAAGACGGCAATGCCATTCAAAAGCGGAGGAGGAAGTGAGGGCTCGAGTGGGTGACTGCTCGACGTCGAGGTAATACAGACCACCAGTTTCATGCCCCGTACCAATCTTCTTCCCCGTCTTGAGATCCTGAAAAATACATACAGAAGGAAAAAATGTCACAGAACATTGAAGATTTTGAGTGATTTTACTAATGGACAGCAAGCTAAAGGGAAAACTAGGAGCATATAGAACGGATGACAGGGATATAGACTCAGTGAGCTTGGTGGATCCAATGCCTGTAACTTTAGCAAGAGAACCATTAGCAAGAGTAACACTCTTGGGAAAAGACATAGGACCTAACTCAGATAAGGAATGAGACAAACCAGTTAGATGTTCATTAGCTCCTGAATCGATGATCCATGGATTTTGGGTAGACGAGACAAGACATGTAGATGCTGTACCTGGTTGGGTAAGAGTAGCTCTGGAAGATGAAGCCGCTCGTGCAACTAAAAACTGATCATACTCATCCTTCGATATGCTGATCATCTCTGGAGGCAAGTTGGAACTCATTGCATGTGATGTAGAGTCTTGGCAAATGGCCTGATTAGCGGACCCAGATGGTCTCCCGTGTAGATCCCAACAATAGTCCACCGAGTGGTTAGTGCGACCACAATGGGTGCACTTACGAGATCCACGACCTCGAGTACGGTTACCTCTGGCATCACGTCCCCCACGTGCACCTCTACCACCCGAGCCTCCATGCCCACCAGGAGCAACATAAGAGGCAACTAAAGCAGATCTTTCATTACTCTGGTCAGAAGATAACTGAGATCCAGATCCAGATCCAGATCCAGATAATGTGGCTCGCTGGAGTCGGGAGAACACATCAGGAAAGGATGGGAGTTGTGGGCTTGCCAGAATTTGCGAGCAAACCGACTCATACTCAGGTTTTAGGCCAACTAGAAACCGAACAACGTTGAACTCTTCACGTTGTTTTAGCATAATTGAAACATCAGAAGTGATAGGTTGATAAATTTTGAGTTCTTCACATATACCCATCACTTTAGAGTAATACTCTTCTAGACCCAAAGCACCCTGTTCCAATCCAAAAAATTGTTGACACAACTCATAAATACGAGTTGTGTTTCCAACACCCGAGTACATTTGTTTGAGATGCCTCCATATCTCCTGAGCAGTGTCAAAGTGCACTAAACTAGCACAAATATTAGGCTCAATACTGGTCAACATCAAGGAGCAGATTTGAGCATCTTCTTGCTCCCATTGAGCAAAGGTAGAACTAGTTGACTCAGGCATTGAATCAATCAAGTGGGTACGACGAAGACCCTTACCTTTCAAGAACATTTCAACAGATTTTGACCATAGTATGTAATTCTTTCCATTCAATTTCACCGTAGTCATAGGCATGTTAACGTTTGGTGCAATAGATAATGACTCAAACTTAGCTTCCATGGAGGAAAATACGAGAATATGGATCAAAAAACGAACAAATACACGCTGGAAAAATAGAAACCAGCTTAACAACCCAAATCTCGGATCTGTACGGGTCAAAAACAGTCTGGAAAAGTAGAATTAGGACCTGAACCAGCCTGTTTCGGGTCTGAACCGCCCTGTATCGGCCCTGTTTCGGTCTGTTTCGGCCTGTTTCGGCCCTGTTTCGGCCCTGTTTCGGCCTGTATCGGCCCTGTATCGGTCTGAACCGGCCTGTATCGGCCCTGTACCGGATTCGGGCGTATCGGATTCAAGAATGAATCAGAAAACGCAAATAAGTTATTCCGAACCCGGAATAAGTTATTCCTAACCCTGATGCCAAACAAGTGCTATTCCAAATAGGAATAGGTTCTTATTCCAGATTGGGGGCATGCACAACCACGGATAAGATAGCAAAACACACCAGGAATAGCCAAAAACTTGCAGCCAAACATACCTGGACTGTTCCTCCGGCCGGCGATGCACAGTCCTTCCGGCAGCCGATGGAGACGAAAATTCACCGGAGTGGACAGAGGACGCCGGCGACCTCGATTCCGGTGTCCATTACCGGAGATAACCCCTAATGTCACCGGAAAAGCACTTCGAAAGGGGCTGCCGGCTGAAACTTCAGCCAAAAAATTCACAGCACCACCAACAACCAACTACAACCACCAGCACCCGCCGGAAAAACACCACTAACCCGTTGTACAACCACAACCGACCACTCACCGCTCTGATACCATGTAGTCGATAAACAAGAGAGAGAGAGAAAACTGTATTGTGTTTTATTAATGAGTAATCAACTATACATATACAAGTAGTGACCATTATACCCTCACACTATACATTTAATTACAATATGTATTCGAACAAAACTAAAGCATCAACACACAAGGAAGGCTAAAGGATAATGTCAAAAATTACACCTTCTATCAAAGTTTTGTAAAACTTCATTGGCTCATAGATTTTTTTTTTTATATAAGTAAATAGATTATATTCATCAAAGAATAGGCAAAAGCCCGATACAATGTATAGTTGCCATAGCTAGGTATGAGCAATGGACATAAGAAAATCATGTAACTCTAAACCATTGAAAAAATAATAATTGGCTCATAGATTTTAAGATTGTATGTGTGAATTCTTTATTGTAATAACCAATCACTAGCATTGGGAAACAGGACTGACTTCAAAAAATGAAAGGTCTGGTCAAGTACTTTCAGGAAACAATTTAGTAATTTTTTGGAACCACTAGCAAGCAAGCACATTTAGAAAATTTAAACTGGACCACATAATGTTTCATTGCATTCATAAAAATGCAGTGTTTAAAACTAAGAATTCAACAGGAGTTTAACATTGTGCCTTTTACCTGGTTTCTATAACATATGCCTAGCCATTGTGCCTTTTACCAGCTAGACCATTGCCAACAGGAGTTTAACTTGGCAATGGCTAGACCTAAGTACAACTAGTTTGTTATAGTTTTGGTACTCTATCAGCAGTCCTGCAGAATATTATAGGATACTAGTAACTGTTTTCAGAATTGTGTTTGATGCTTTTTATTAGTGGATCAATAGGGACTTATCTCTGGCCTTCGACGAATTTACATTTTGTGTCTGAATACTACATCTCTGGCCAAGTCAAATTGATGATGGTTTATTTAGTTGATCGTTTAGTGGCTGCCCAGCCACATGTAGGCTGGAGAAATATGTGGCTGGGTAGCAACTAAGGTATCATATATATATGTGCACAGTTGAAGTGGCTTGGTTTTGTGTTTGACATGGATAATACAGAACTTGTATATGGATGAATAGGTTGTGGGTGCTTATGTTGTAGTATTTTGTGACTGGCGGGTTGGACCGCATTGCTGAAATCATTTGTACTTTGATTCAGCAAAGTGTTGGTGTTGGTGTTGGTATAGACTGAAGTTGTGTCCAGATTTTTTATTAAGAAAAGTGTTTTCTTTTTTTTTTTTGTGGAAAATTGGAAATGTTTTTCTGTCCATAGTTGTATACAACCTTCTTGCTTTTGTTGAGGAATTTATTGTATTCCAGCTCAAGCCAGTAACGTTTCTTTTGATTCAGCAAAGTTTTTTAGTGTGGAAGTGTTTCACTTGTATTAACATAGGAGACTGCTGTATGAACAAATTTTCTATGCAAACTTGGGTTTTGGGAAATATGAAATAACATGAAATAGAAAGGCATCATGTCTTTGTTGGCTTCACAAAATTGTAAATGTGGATGTTGGGCAGAAGAAAGGTTGGCAAAATGTGTTTGTTGATACAAGAATTGTATATATGATTGTTGGGTGTAAGAAGGGTTGGCAAAATGTATTTTTTGGATAATTAGGTTGAGGAAAAAACTAGTTAGGAAACAATAATTTTAAGTAAAAATTAAATTATTAATTAATATATGGAGTGTATTTGTCCTACTTAGCGAACTAGATAGGTGTTATCTCTTGTATACCTCCTTGTGTACTTGGGCTATGCCTATTCTTATTAATACTATCGTTTACTTATCAAAAAAAAATATATGGAGTGTATTTGTAAAATATAAAAATAAAATAAAAAACAAATATTATTAAAATATCTAATATTATATTATTATTTTGACTTTGGGATGGGTAGTCCAATGTGGATTAATATCTCCAATGGTTTTGGCTTTAAAACCTCAACGTTTAGTCAAATTTTGACTTTGCTCTTAAGTCCATTTTTCTTTATTGGCACCAAGTGTCCAGAAGCAAAGTCCCAACTAATCTTGGGGGTGACTTAGTCCATTAGTTTATTGCAATTGACCATTGGAAGAGAGTATTAAAGACCTTTTGAAGAAGATGAGATTTACAAGGTCATTAGTGGTATGGCTAAGGACAAAGCGCGGGGTCCGGATGGTTTCTCGTTGGGATTCTTTCAAGTTTGTTGGGGGATTGTGAAATGCAATGTTATGCAAGTTTTTCTTGAATTCCATTCTTTCAAAAAGTTTGAAAAATGCCTCAATGTGACATTCATTGCCCTTGTACCGAATAAGCGAGGAGCTATGAAAATTGAGGATTTCCACCCTATAAGCCTGGTGAGTGGGGTGTACAAGATTCTTTTTTTCTTTTTTTCTTGCTAATCGGTTAAGCTTGGTAATGGAACAAATTATTTCTAAGCCTCAAAATGGTTTTGTGCAAGGGAGACAAATTATTGATTCAGTTCTCATTGCCAATGAGTGTTAAGATCATAGGTTGAAGGAGGGAGATCCATGCATTCTTTGTAAGCTTGACATGGAAAAAGCTTATGACCGTGTGAATTGGGAGTTTCTCTTTTATTTGCTCAAGATGTGTGGTTTTGGTGATAGGTGGATTTCATGGATTCTTCATTGTGTTATCACCGTTCGCTTCTTAATGCTAGTTAATGGCACCCCAGCCAGCTTTTTTTATAGTTCCCGTGGATTGCGGCAAGGGGATTCATCGTCCCCTTTTCTCTTCGCTATTGTTATGAAGGCACTTGATCGGATGGTGAAGGTTGCTGTTGAAGGACGCTTTTTAACCGGTTTTTCGGTGGGTAATGGTACTAATGGCTCTATCATAATCTCATATCTATTATTTGTAGATGATACTCTTATCTTCTGTGAAGCGGACCATGGTCAAATTCAAGCTTTACGAGCACTCTTGTTATGTTTTGAAGAGCTATTTGGGATGGCGTTATTGAAAAAATAGAGAAAATGTTGGCTGGTTGGAAACGGATGTACTTATCGAAAACGGATCGACTTACACTAATTAAGAGCACTTTATCTAACCTTCTGACCTATTTTTTTATCTCTATTTCCGCTACCCGCAAGAGTGACAATTAGAATTGAGAAGTTATTTCGGGGTTTTTTGTGGGGTGGTATGGGGAGGAAACAGAATTCCATCTTGTTAAGTGGAATTAAGTTTGCTCCCCAATCTTGTGCGGAGGTTTGGTGATTTGAAGATAGGGAGCACACATGGCGAAGTTTCAGAATTATTTTTTTACACACGTTATTGCTATGGTTTTCAGCCATTATGCTTAATGGAACCAATGTCCATGACTTCTTTTCTTTAATTTAGCACCTCTAGAATGTATTTAGGCTTTCTTCTGTATACTTCCCATGTACATAGGCTTTGCCTATTTCTTTCTTCTTAATATAATTTACCTCTTACTTATCAAAAAAAAAGTTTTTTGAGAGCAACTCAAGGGAAATGGATATGTTTGTTGTTTTCTTTGAATCGTTGTATGTTATGTCAATTGACAATGAGATGGAGAATAAAATGATTTGGAATCTTGGAAGAAATAAAAAGTTCTCGGTGTGCTCCCTCTATAAGGCTCTCTTGGGACTGTCTAATGATCCTTGTTTTCCTTGGAAGGCTATTTGGAACTGCAAAGTACCTCCTAAGATTGCTTTCTTTATATGAACTGCATCTCTAGGGAGGATTCTCACCTCGGATAACTTGAGAAAATGAGGTATTACCATTTTAGATTGGTGCTATATGTGCAAGAAAAATGGAAAATCATTGGATCATCTTTTGTTACATTGTGAAGGGGCCCAAAATTTATGGAATGAGATCCTTAATTGGACCGGGATGGCATGGTTTATGCTTGGAAAAGTTAGGGATATGTTGAAGAGATTGACAGGCACTAGGGGAAATACCCACATCGCTACTGTGTGGGTAATGGTTCCTTATTGCATTATGTGATGTTTGTGGATGGAGAGAAACAAGAGGTGCTTTGAAGACATGGAGCGTTCTTTGGATGAGCTTAAGCGATTTTTTTACATTACTTTACTCTCCTGTGCTTCGGTCATTATTTGTAATGCCGATAATCTCCATGATTTGCTTGTATCTATCACAAGTGCTTAGTTGTAATTAGGCTTGTTCGATGTATATTCCCAGTATACTTGGGCTATGCCTTTATTATCAATAAAATTTAACTTTTACTTATTTATAAAAATAAAAAATAAAAAATAAAAATGTATGGCCCTCACATTGTTATAGGCAAAAAAAAAAAAATACTAACAACCTCTATGAAGCTAGATATGAAAGGAGGAAGCTTCCAAGCATACCTTATCAATGGCTTTCTCATATCTCTCCCAGAGTGTATTAAGAACTGCCTCATTCCCAACTTCACTGAACAGATAAGTATGAAAAAAGTGAAATATTAGATACAATGATCAGGCCTTAATCCTAACTAAAACTGAAATATTAATAAAATGAATTGAAATATATTGAGTTGGCTTAAATTGTAATTAAAACTGAATTACTAGAAGAAACAAAAAAGAATCTGTGTTTTTGCATATGAAGGAACAAATCCTTAATGAAATTGATAAGATCTTCAATGAAACCACCCGTAAGGGTAAGACTTTGAATCGTTTCAGAAGAGCATATTCATCGCTGCATTCAATCACAAACTCCTTTTATTCTTAACAGAAATTAAAAGGGAGATAAGAAGGGCTCTAGAAAAGGGATTAGCACCCAAAACAAACCAAGTATCCAAGAATGAAATGCAGCAAAGGTTTTGCACACGTAAGTGATGGAAGACTTGCATCAATAACATTTCGCTCGTGCCTTCCACAATCTAAGGGATCTAAATTGAATTTTTAGAGACATTGGTTCCCATAATGCGAGTTATGTTTTTATGTACAGGTCTCTAAGTCAAAGACTTTTCCTCTATTTCAAGAATGTGAGAGAGAGAGAGAGAGAGAGAGAACAAACGAACTATTAAATAAAAGAAAGTACAGATGAACATTTATGACAAATCCAAACAATGCACAGGCTGGTTCATAGTATGACCTTCAAATAGAACTTGTCTTATAACCATCAGCAATTGTACTCGCTCTATGACTTCACTTAGCCCACATATTATATGAAACCACATGTTATTGAGTTCCTCTACATTTAAATATACAAAAAAATTGGACGATGGCTCCCCTATGTTTATTGTGGTGCCTTTAGACGAAATTAGAGCATTATTTTTCCAATGGTTTACTTATAAAAAATAAAATCAATGATTTACTTCAATGGTCCATTGTGATAAATTTTAAAGGTTTAAATGTTCATGAGTTCCTAGTAGCAAATGTCAATCAAGCATAGGTGTCTCTCTTGTATACGCCCTGTGTACATGAGCTATGCCTATTATTTTCATCAATAAAATCCTTCATTATTTATTAAAAAAATATTATATAAAAACAATCATGGTTCCCTAAAAAATAAAAAAGACAAAAAAAAGTAATATATCATCCAGCATAAAACATTTAAAATACTTCAACTATGCTCATAAACAAAGAAGCTTGATGGTCCAGAAAGATGAACAAAAGAATATTTAGCAAGAAAAAGGAGAGGCGTGTAACAATGCCATGCAAAGGTATAGTCAAGACTATTATTTAAGAGTACATAGAATACTAGATGCATGAACAAAAATAAGCAAACCCTTTGGCATGAGAATTTTTTTTATTTCATAAGTACTTTGTCAAAATATCATGCATAGATGATGCTCTTGTATATGTCCCATGTACTTGGGCACTTACCTATTCCTATATCAATAAAATTTTGTTTGCTGATCAAAAAAAGCATTTTGCCAAAATAAAGGCAAGCATATTATTTATAAAAATAAAATAAAATAAAAACTAGAAAATGTATTAAAATTAAACGCCTACCTGCTCAAAGTCTTAGGTATGCAGTTCCTAGGTGATGAATAAACAATCAAAAAACAACTTCTCAGTAAGTTTTGTCTTTTACAAGAGGTTTAAAATATGATTTCATTCCAAAACATGCCGAGTTCCTAATGTAAAATGAAGCTGCACAAGGATAACTGTATGCATCATTTCAGTAAATAGCTGCACATGAGAATACTTTACTCCCTCCAGTCCATAATAATCTAATATAACAAGGAAAAGATTGAAAGTGATGAATGTAACAAGTCAAGACTACACATTAAATACCTGAAGCAAATTTTTGGACCAGGAGGAGAGAACCTCTGGGGTTGCGACCCTGAAGTAGACTCTCCAGTTTGACCACCAGAAGTCCTTCGAATAAGGTCGGCAACACCTTTCACAATATTCATGCTTCCCGGCCAAGATTTTAAAGGAAGATCAACACGTCATAATCCATCACTTTAGCCACGCCCAATGTTTCTATTTTCATAAATCGAAAATCAGTCTAAAAAAACTGCAAACTAAAAACAAAACAGAAAAAAGATCAAGAACCAAGACCTAGAATGAGAACTTTTTGAACTGGCACGAAGATATAGTTTCCTAAGTTGAGAATTTCGTTTTATTGAATAATCAAGAATCGTAAATTCTCAAGGTTATTTTCCTTATCCAACCAGGTTTCCATGGACTAAATATCAGAAAGAAATTCGGTATCTACTTGATTGAATGAGCCGATAATTGAATCAACGACGGAAGTCAAACCGCACATTGAATAATCGAACATTCGAAGGAACGTACGAGAATCAGAAAGCGACTGTGCGATTAACTATTGGGAATTAAAATAAATGAACGCGAAAGATATTAGGTTTGCCAGCTGCGAGCTATATGATTAATAAAGAAAATTCTTCTAACAAGACCGACGTGGTGTGTACCTGATCAGATCGGCACAACCTCTATGCGTGAATTCTAGGGTTTTCAAGTGAGATCTAACATAGAACAACTTCGGGGATCGTCTTCAATGGCGTCAGCGTAGAATCAAGAAAACCAACGCGTGAGATTAGTGGAGAACAAAAGATTAATAATATCAAATGGTGAAGTAAACCCCCGGGAAGCATTTACAATCGAGACTGCCTTCGTGGGGTTAATCGTTTCAGTGTCGGTGATGCGGTTTATCTGGGTCGAGGTTGGACGGAAATCGTCGTTTTTTCTTTTCCCTCTCCCTCTGTGTGGACGGACAGACTGACGGAAATTGTTTTACCAAACAAACGATTTTACCAGATTTTTGCTTGTTTAAGCCTCGCCGGTCACCATGGTACGGCGCCAATTACGACGCCGTTTTTAAGGTCGACTCTCTCTGCTGTCTTGCTATCCTGAAAAATAAAGTATTACCCAACTGACAAACCAAACACTTTGAAACACGTGTATCGAAAATGCTTAACTTAATAACGAAAACAACAATTTGGGTAAAATATATTTGCATTGTTTTCATTGTTTCCAAAAATAGAGACCTCCCCGTTTGTTTTTAAAAATAAGATAAGAGAAGTTATGATTAAAATTAAAAATTAAATAAAATATTATTAAAATATATTATTTTTATATTAAATTTTAAAAATGTTGAATTGTTTATTTTATTTTATATGAAAATTTAAAAAAATTATAATGATTAAAATAAGATTAGAATTTTCTGAAAGTGAAAAAGGATAAAAATCTCTTTTCTAAATTGTTCTTTTTAAGCATAATATAAATAGGAAAATGCTACTATATCTCATAATATATATCACTCACTTTGTCTCCTTGACCTAACATGTGCCTTATTTTAAAAATATATATTTAAAACAAAATGGTGCTCGAAAATACAAAAATATGAATTAAAATTTTAGATTTTCTCTATTATGTTATATTTGTATTTTTAATTTTTTTTAATAAATCGTGTAATATTATATTATGATGTCATGTCACGAGGTAAAATAAATGGTATAAATTAAGATAGATAGTAGTAATGTCCATATTATATAGATATTGGACTTGATCCTCAACGATCTATTTGGTTACACAATTTATATAAGATGAAATGAGATATTTTGAATAGTAATAAATAAAATGTTGTTATAATATAATTTTTTAATATTAATTTTATATTAGAATTTAAAAAAATTAAATTATTTACTATATTTTATATAAAATTTTGAAAAAATTATAATAATTAGATGAAATAATATGAAATAAAATTGTTTAGTTTTTAATAACCGGACAGACCACAAATATATTGGACCATATTTACCATCTGGCTGTTACTGTTGCGGTTTGTGAAACCGGAATTTGCTACAGATCTTACTAGGAACACGAGGCTTCTCCAGGCCCAACCCACAGCCACAGTATTCACCATTTGTAGAAGAAACGAAAACTTGATTGTTTGGATCTCGTGGGCAGACAATAGATTACAAGAGGAATAATTATCTTTTTTTTTTTGAATATGAATAATTATCCATTCAGTGCGTCTTGTTTGCTTTATAGATAATTTGTAATTCCAATTCAGTGCGTCTTGTTTGCTTTATAGATAATTTGTAATTCCAATTATAACCTTGCAAGGCCGTTTAGTGCCTTTTCTTCGAGTTTGGCTAACATGACAAATTCTTCGATGTGTTCAATAAAAAATAACTCTTTGAACAACACTAAAGGCAACAACGGTAAAACACAATTCATTAGACATCCCGACCCATGCGGTTTTATTCCTCCCAAGAACTTGATGATGTGGTTTCGTACAGATAATCTTGTAACAGTAATCCTTTAATTTTACAAGAGACATTTTGAGGTGGGAAATGGGAATGAGTGCTAATGACACGACACGCGAGTGGGATATGACACGTCAAATTCCACTGGGATTAGTGTTGCCCCCTTTTCTTTTACCGTATTCCGGCCCCTTAAAATTGAGAAATATTAGAATGCCTTCTTATTTATACCATTCATTTTCTTTTTTGATCCGATATTAATGTGATATTACGTAACTTATTATAAAATTAAAAATATAAATATAAAATGGTAGAAAGAATATAGAATTTTAATATTTATCTTTTTATATTTTTTTATGTCATTTTATTTTAAATATATAATTTTTAAATTTTTCTAATAAGCCTCCTTGCTGCCAAATGAATAGCATATATTAAGGGTATGGAAGCATTACTCTTCTAAATTTGCATACAATTTTTTATATATGTGGATTGAAAGAAAAGTCAATATATTTGAAAATGCTTTGAGAAGAAAGTAATACCAAATACAAGTCCCAAACATATAAGTCTCATACAAGACCTTTATAAAAAAATAGGTTTCACCAATAAAGAATAGTTTTTTATACATTTTTTTAATGTGGGGTTAATGTCGTGTTTTTTACACTTTTTTAATGTGGGGTTATCTGTCGTTGTCAATGAGGATTCGCTTGGTGGTGAAGTTGGTCACTTGCATCGTCACGACCAGGGCATCGTCGTGGGGGTAAATGACCCATTCTTTGTCGCCTTCCCCGAAAGTGATGGTTGGTGTAGGCTCTCCCCTTCTTAAATTCTTCAGGCGGTGTTCAGTCGAATACACTTCCTCGAAACGTGCCCTCCTGGCGTAAGTCTTTTTGTTGGAGGAAGTGGACCCACCCCTATCAAACCCCTAACTACGGCTTGGATATCGCTAAATGGGGCATTTTCCCAGGGCTCACATTCTGCCCACCTCTTTGGACTCTCATTTCTTCTTGGCCTAGCAAACCTTTCTTGGCTTTGTTCCATTTTCTCCAATTGGTCAACATGGCGTTGGGGGCAAGTACACTACTATCTCCCTTTTTCTTTCTCGAGACTTGCAGTCCATCATGTTGTGAGTTACATAACAGTGGATTGTGCAATAATGGACCCGAGAAGACAGTTCGTTCTCCTCTTCTATTGTTAGCAGTGCCAAGTCGTGTTGGGCACCCACCCTATTCGATGGGTGAGAATCATCCCACCCTTTGCTACGGTGCCCTCCTTTTGCCTTGTCCACAGTTTTGGATTGGACTGACATCTTGTCTCTTTTGTCAGCCTGCTTTAGCTCTATTTGTCTTGCGCTGTCAACGCCCGAAGCATGTCTTCAACATTTATAAACTCGTCTACTTGGTCAGTGAATTTCTCGTAGTGTGGTAGGGGTCTTCCTAGGCAACTCAGCCATAAACAGGTTTCAATGCCATATGTTGCCCAAGAGAGTGACGAAAGTATTATTATTGTCTTGATCATCATTGGCCATAAGCTCTTTGTTAAATTTGGACAGACAAGCCTTCAAATTATCACCTTCTCATTGTTTAATTGTTAGGAGATCAGTGGCTAGGCGCCTTCTCCTCCTGTTGGCCATAAACTGCATAATGAAGAGACGAGATAAGTCCTCAAAACTATAAATTGAGTTTGGTGACAGCGAGGCGAACTATGCCTACGTTACACCTTTTAGGATCAACATGAAAGCCTTGCACGCAATCTCCCCAAGGAATCTGTATAGGGTCATATGAGTTTTGAATGTGTCTAGATGCTCCAAACGGTCATTGGATCCATCGTACAACTCTATTTGAGCGACCCTGAATTTCAGTGGCAGTGGCATGACCATTACCTCCACATTGTAAGGTAGGTTCGTGCTAGTGAGCATATGATCTACCAAGGATAAGGCTCCCACCTTTTTGGCCATCATTTTGTATTTGTCCACAAGGTCTTGAAACTCATGCTGCATCCTCTTCTTGTCTTCGTTATTGGTATCCACCTCTCCTACAGCCCATGACTGGGCTTGTCTGTCGTGGTTGGGCTTAGTGTCTTCAGGTAGCTTGGTAGTGTCTACCCGCAAAGCTTCGTTTTCTCTCTGAAGTGTTTCCACTTGTCTCATCAGAGTCTTTACCAACTGCTTTATCTTTGCTAAGCATGCTTCCACGTCTTCTAATAATGTTTCTAATCCTTGAGTTGTCTGTGAATGAGTTGTCATCGACATACAAAGGACACGTGTATGTCTATAAAAAAAGATTCCACAAGGGCGCTACTGTTAATGTCATGTTTTATACCTGAGCAAGATTCTAGCAACTCGGATTGGGATCTTCACCTGCAAACACAAATAAGAAAGCGAACTCAGGGTCGTCCGGGGAGCTTCCGATACTTAAGTTAGTCTCCATGTGTATATTTTGATAGCTTGAGTATTTAGAGTACAAAGAGAGTCTTTCATACTTGGGTGTGGAGCTTTTATACTAAGTCCCTAGGGAACATTATGCTCCTGGTATCAGGGTCAAGCTGTCTAGCCCGTGTTCATCTTAGCTTAAATATTTAATGCAACGTAGCAACTTTGGTTAGGGCTTTCAATGCAACGTGGCTTTTGGCATGACGCTTATAATGAAGTGTGGCTCCCAGAGTGAGTTCAGGTTATGGATAAACGGTGCAATCACTTCTAATCCCCTCTGTTAGAGAATTGAGGGTTGTATGCGTCTTCTATTTATTCTACTGATGTAAGCTTTTAAAGCTAGATATAATTGAAGATATTAGAGTCAGCGGGTCCCATCTATCATCTATGGATGGTTTCTCACATTCCATATCCCTCTTCCTCCTGTGTGACTTTTGAGGGCTTAGGCCCTTAATTGAATCTGGGGTCTTGGGATAATGAGATCAAAACTGAACACCCAACTTTGGGCTTAGAATCATGATGAGGTCAGGTGGGAAATATTCCTCTCAGTGGAGTTTATTTTTTTACAAGGATTTGCATGAAGTTTATCTATTTGAGACTTATACAAATTATTTTTCTTGAGAAGATAAACAATTATATTAAAAATTCTGAGATCTAAAAATCGTATATATTGAAATTCCTAAGAAATCAGAAACGTTAGAAATTTATTGTTTGGGGCAATAACCAAGCCCATCACGTCTCTCTCTCTCTCTCTCTCTCTCTCTCTCTCTCTCGTCAATGTTCTCTATTCATTGTTTCGTCGTGCAAAAACAGCCGACTCGTGGGCCGTCCTATAATCTTTTCCGAGATTCTCAAATTTAAATAAGTATTAAGGCCTGGATTGTTCATGTGGGCGAAGAGCTTGGAAGTTTGCCAACTTGAATTATCTTGATCTTCCTACCAATCTCAATGTCTGAGTCACCCTCGTGAATTAGTAATATAATGAGTTATTTTCTCAAAATATTTTATCTCCATCAACTTCAAATGACACTACTGATTCTCATCTTTAGATCAAAAAACCTCGTTGTCATGGGTTTCTACGAAAGAGACAGCTACCAACTATATACACATGAAATATTATAAATTTAGACCAAATCGGGCATCTAATGTTCTTATTCACAAGCAATCCTATCATCTACGTAAACCTTTACAATACATGATATGAAAGAGAGAGGAGAAAATGAGGATTAAAGAAGACCACATGATTCACTTTAATCACGAGAAGCTACCGAACACGTGATTTCCAAGTTATGTGGCATTAAAGATATTTGCACGTGGTTTTGGGGAGAGAGATGAGAATTTTAAGTTTGTGATGAAAATTTAAAATATTATTTTTAATATTATTATTATTTTGAGATTTGAAAAAGTTATATTGATATTTGAAAAAATTGAATTGTTTATTATATTTTGTGTGAAAATTTAAAAAAGTTATAATGATGAAATGTGAATTTTGAATTGAGATGAGAATTTTGAGATAAAACTTGTTTATACAACCTGCCCTATACAGTGAAATGATTAGTGTATTGCATGAATAGTGGATAAAATTGCTGATTCTGTGAAGAAAAATGCTAAATGAATACATGATGAGATTGTCCCTTAATCTTACCATTCGTGTATTTTATTTTTAATTTGTTTACTTAATAATAAAAAAAAATAACTATTAATAAAGTTGTGTATTTTTTTTCAATGATTAAAAATGTTAAAAAACATTTAAAAAAAACAAATTTTCAAACTAGCAGTATCCCGTCCCGCTAGCTTATGAGAATTGTGTTTGTAAATATAGCACGATTCTTTTTATGAAAAATTCTACTCATCACCTATATACCATACACTACACATATTTATTTTACTAAATATGTAGTGTATGGATAATGAGTAAAAGAACCAAATTAAGCTTATTTGGATACAAAAACGGTTTCATCTCATCATTATAATTTTTTTAAATTTTCATACAAAATATAATAAAAAATTCAATCTTTTCAAATTTTAAAACAATAATAATATTAAAAAATAATATTTTATTTAACTTTCAATTCTAATTTAAAATCATATAATCTCATCTCACTATCTAAAAATAAAACAAAAGAAAACAATAAATAAAAATAAAAATAATTATGATATGTGGCGTATAGGATGATGAGTAGCAAAACTTTTATTTTATATTTATATTACAAGTACTTATTTTTTTTAGCTTTTATATCACAAGTACTTGACACTAGGTAATAAGTCACAATTATCTCTCCCGGCCAATGGACAAAAAAAGAATATGATAATGTGATTTTTAAAAATTAAATAAAATTAAGTGTTATAATTTTAAAGAGATTTCATAAAAGATAAATATTTTAGTCATAAAAAAATCACACAAAAATAAATTTACAAACTCATATAATTTGACATGATACATTAGATTTGTTGTGAAACCGATGACAATAAAGCAAAAGTAAATGAGAAATAATTAAACAGTCAATCACACAATATAAATTTACATGATTTGGCAGTATGCTTACATCCACGAAGCTATAAAAAAATTTATTATGTTGAGGAATCACAAGACACTCTTTTTTGGGCGATTTTCATTGTTAAAAAATGGGCATATTGTATAAAATAAGCATATTTTATATGGTTAGATGATAAAAATCCTAATTTTTACTTTTCTACAATATTTATTCGAGTGAAGTGTCGAGCGTGCATCGAGCAAACTCTCTATTTAGCTTTCTCTTTAACCTACTGACAAGCGAACTTTCTGCTTGTCCTTCACTCAAACTGAAAGTCGAGTAAACATTGAGCGAACTTTTTAACTTGGCGCCATGGCACAAGCCTCGTTGCAAATTCACTTAAAAATCATAACAAATCAATGTATGGTCAGATCATCAAGTTGGACCGTCTTAATAATAAATCAGACATTACAAACCTAACAAAATTATAAATGTATTTTTACTATAAAATAAATTAAATAAATTCAACGTATCATATAAAATTACGTCAATTTATAAATTTATTTTTATAATTATAACACTTCTTTTCGAAAAAGTAATTTTCTAAAACAAATGCCCGTTTAGAAATTATTATACCTACTCGCATTCCGAAACATAATGCAAAGACGTTGTTCGTAATATTTTCGTATTAAGGGTGTTAATAGCTTAATGGGGCTGGGGACTAGTGGTTAAGGGCCGTCCAAATTAATTAAACTGAATTATTTTGTCTGTGGTGGCCCCATCCAACGGCCAGCGTTGCGGTCCCTTCATTTATTGGCGGATTAGTCAAATATATAGAATTCGCCAGCCGATGAAAACAAATAAAGTAGGAAGGATGGGACCGAAATGGATTGGCTTCCTAAATTTTGCAAAACTAGATTTTGGGGACCTCTCTCTCTCTCAGTTACACTCTATGAAACCAGACAACCTTCTGTGTTTTCCGGTTCACATGTGAGATACTGTTGTCTTTGTTCGTTTGTCGATTCCTCCTCGTCTTTAGTTTTGTTGGTTTCATTCGCCCGTTAAAAAAATAATGAAAATGATAGTATAATGATTAAATATGTTTATTTTTATTAATATATGTTTATTTTTATTTAATTTTTTAATAATTTAAAAAGTAATTATTAGTAAATTTGTATTTTTTATTTTTTATTTTTTTACGACAGATCTAGAGAGTGAGATGAGATGATAATTTTATGAATAGTAATAAGATAATTTGTGAATAGTAATGAGATAGTTTAAATTAAATATTTTTAAAATTTTGAGAAATGAGAGAGAAAAAAGTTTAATAAAAAATATTATGAAGTTAAAATATTATAAAAATATAGTTTTATAATATTATTTTTATTTAAGTATTTGAAAAATTTATAATTATTTTTTATTTAAAAATTTAAAAAAATTGTAATAATTAGTTTGAAAATTATGTATTTAAATTATATTTAGAAATAAAATAGGATTAAATGATAATTTTGTATCTTATCATATGCCCTAAACCTATCCTGAGTTTATTGTTGGGTGGTGGATATTCGAATCAATAATTATTAAGTATTTTTAAAATATATTTAATTCATTAATAAAATTATTTATATAATTTTAATTTAAAATGATATAGTGATAGAGTAATTCTTGGGCAAGTAATTTTATGTGATCAAACAACTTGATGGTATATATGCGAATAAAAAAATTCTGCACGTTTATACTATTATCTCGTTTTTATTCATTATAATAAGATAATATTTTCTATCAATTCTTAAAATTTTTTAAATTATTTTATCCGAAAATAATTGAAAGTAGCATCGCATTTACAAAGTAAAATACAAGTAGTAAGATATATTGTGGGTATTTTGGTGTTTGACATGGATAAAAAGATAACAGGATAATCAATAGAAAATCTTCTTTTAATTCCAACTTTTATTTAAAAAAAGACTAAACTGAAAACAGGATCTACATATACTGTTGGGAGCTTCCTTAGGTCATTTTATTTATTTATTTATTAATATCATTTTTTAAATATTTTTTAAAAAAATTATAATATTATTAAATAATATTTTTTTAATCACTAAATAAAAAAACACTAAAAAGAAAAAGAAAAAGGGAGCGAAGTCAAGGGGAACCTAACTTTTTCCAAACAAAAATACACTTTAACACCGCCATCATCATTTCATGCATGGCTGTTCACCAATTAACCAGCCGGCCAGCCTCGACACGTAAATTCCACCGTCGTGCGCGGGCCTGGTGATTTGAAAGCAAGATGCAACCCATCTCATGCACGCTTTTCGGGACAAGTAGTTCCAAACTTGACTTGCCACAAACATACACATCCATCACACTGTCCTTTCACCTGGTTTCTGTTACTTCACATGTTTGTAACAGTATTGTGGATAATGGACAAGCCCTCTCCCACAGTCTAAGGTCAAACTATCCTCCAATCAATACCCAAGTGCGTGAAATATATGAATGTACGATTTTGCTGACTTAGTGAAAATGGTCCAACCTCTTTAACTACAAGTTTACAAAACTACTGACTGATGCCATCATTTCTTGCTTATTAACAAGTGTCCCTCACGTCTCAACTAATCCATATACAGTATATGGTTTTTTTTAAAGAATAATTTTATTTAAATTTTTTTTATTTAATTTAATTTAAAAAATAAATTTTAAATTTTATAAATTAAATTTTGCCACATAAATTATATATAGATGGAAAAATTTTAAAAATAAAATAAAAATAAAAACCATCATCCTCATATATCTAATCAACTTATTATAGTAGTATTAATTATGTTCATACATTAATTTTATTTATTTATCTTTCATCATTTTTTTATATAACAATGTATATTGTGAAAATAAGAGTATCCAAAATTATTTTGGGACTAAGCTTTGGAGTAACTCACTGCCTCCAGAAGATGTTCTTTCATCATCTGGAGGCTTCGAAATGATATAGTCCATAATGATATAATTTTATCTCTTCAACAAGCAACAAAACAGCTGAACCACTCATATCAAGAACATCTTCATGCGTGGGAATAAAAGTAAAATGCAAAGGCAGATAAATTATGGTAAAAACTACTCTAAAATCAAATCAGTATCTCCTTTGATGCAGCTGTCAGAAATACCTTCTCAGTAGCCTCAGCAATAAGTAGGAGTACAAAATGGGAGATTATTGAAATATGGATTGAGAACAATCCAACCACAACTCCAGTAATTACAAAAGCTCTCGCAGCAAATCTGACTCTCATAATGACAAAACATTTTACTCATTCATCTATCAACCTAGAAGGAGACTCACAGTTAGTCATTTCTTCTATCAATGAAGAAGATGTAGTTTGGCAAATCACTTCGATCACGGGAGATATAGCAAAATATTTAAGATCTCAACAAAATTGAATTTTCAAAAAAATTGATAGATCTCAAAATCGATTCCCGCGCTCAGTGGCGCAATGAGTCGCGACAAATTCTAAGTTTGTAGCATTTCATTATCTAGCATTCCAAATAGTATTCTTATATTGATAGTAGAAAAGACCCTCCTTAGAATTATTGTATTTTCTTTTCAATATATATATGCAAGCTTGCTTAGAAAAAAAAAAAAACTCACCGCCCAGACGATTAGAGGCTAGACGTAACTAATATCGTTTCAAACTGGTTTATTAGATATCTTTTAGATTTGTTCAATACTCAGCATTCCACTTAGGGGTGTAACCGATCTGGTTCGATCTGGTTTTGGATAAAATTTAGGATTGAATCAGTATGTATCGATTTTGTATTTTTCAAAACCGATTAAATACCGGTTATCCTCCTAAACTGATACTCCAATTTTACCAATTTTAATGTACTATATTATATATTATATAATATTATAGTGATACTATGTTGTAATATATTATAATATATATTATAATTATATTATAGACTATAATGATATATTATAATATATAATATAATGATATATTATAGTATATTATAATATATAGTGATATAATCTTAGTATAATTATTAATATGCACTATATAATATTAGTATAACTATTAATAGAATAAGCAACATGATATAAGATTTTAAAATTTAATATTATATTAATTATTAATTTATCATATAATACAAAACTATTTTATATATAATTATATATTATATATAAATATTATATACTATATAAAAAATTAAAATATATATAAATCACTCCGGTCTGATTTTAGAAAAAGAAAAATTAGAACCAGACCGATTTGACTGGTTTTAAGAAAACTAAAACCGATACCGGACTGAACTAATCTTGAGATCGGACCGATACCGCCGGTTTAGTTCAATTCGGTCCGATTTATTAATTTTTTTTTATACCCCTAATTCCACCAGCACTATTGCTGGAAGTACATTATCTTTTTGATTTTACAAACACCACTTGTACGTACAATATTCTTTTTAAATAATAAAAATTCTTCTGATATATAGTTTTTTTATTTTTTTATTTTACCAACTATATAATATATAGATGATAAGTAAAAAAACTTAATTAGTTTAAAAAAATAAAATTAAAATAATTTTAAAAAATAAAAATAAATATAATGTGTAGAGATGATAAGTACCAAAATTTATTAAATAAAAGAAAAAATTAACCAATTTTTTAGGGATATGTTACAATTTATAAACCATGCAAAATTATACTGGGAGGACCAAAATGCAAGTGCCAATCAAAATAAATTGAGACATCAAATGACCAAATGCCTCAAAAGAGAAAAAAAAGAAAAAACCGGTCGAGCGAAATGGGAAGATACGAAAAATAAGTTCATATATCGTACAAGTATTTAATGTTCAGGTGACGTTGCTTTGTCAGAACTGATTCATCCATTATAGAAAATTTTCAATTCAATGTTGTAATATCTTAGATCGAGTATTAAAAGACAATAAATGAAATCCAGTCGTTGCCCTTTATGGTAATTTCAAGAGATTCTTAACTATAATCGACAAAGTAAATGTTAATTATTAAAAAGCTATAGCCATTCACGCCAGAACGAGGAGGTAATTCCCAATTATACATGCAAGTGATTCAGGGAAGACTGTAGATTAATGCTGTTTGTTTGGATTCCAAGAAAATGGATGAGATTTTATGTTTATAAAATGTATTGCTTTCCCCTTAAAGTGAGAGATACGTTGCTAGATTCATTTCTTGAAATAGAAATAGCCTCCCCTTCTGTAGCAAATGTCTCCCCATCACGCTTCTTTTGTCTCCAAAAGCCAATCAATTCACGTGCAAGTGGACCTTAATTTAAACCAGGAAATCCACCAATCCAGAAGTAACAAAATGTCCTCCACTTGTAGGGTCACTCACCCACATTATGATTGGAACCAAGGAGCATCTAATGGCCAATAAAATTAAAGTCTTTCTTATATTAAAATACTGATTAAATTAACGAGGGCACAATCGGCAGATTAATTTTATTAATCTTTAATTGTACGATTGAGGACCACATTGGATTATTTTTTTAATGCCGAAAATGGGAAATTGATAACTCATAAGTGGCACTGAATTAAGGAAAATTATACTCATTATTTTCACACACTATATATTACACAAAATTTTTTAATTTTTAATTTTGTTATCTTATTAAATATGTAGTATATAGATAATAAATAGACGAATTAAATTAGTTTAGAAATAATAAAATTAAAATTTTTTAAAGAAATTAAAAAAATTTAAAAAATTAAAATATATAATGTGCCAAAATGATGAGTAATAGAACCTCTTAATCGAGCCCATAACGTGAAAAGATTATTTGTTGTAGACTGAAGAATGCTCGAGAAACCACCGTCCTTTACTCCTTTATTTTATTTTGGTTATATTAATTATTTTTTGTTGGGCACATATATAAAGGCTTACGACTTGTTTATAATAGGCTGTGAACAAATTGTACTATGCCACGTTGATATGTAGAATATATTAATATTTTATTATTTTATGCCTACCGTCGCCAGCTCTCTCTGCGTTTTTTTTTAAACACAATTTGCTCTAAAATATCAATTCTCATTATCTGCTGCGTAACATCAATCATCATTCCACGTTATCTCGTATTGTATATTTTATATATTTTAAAATTATTTTTTCTTTTCATTATTTATTATTTTATTATTATTAAACTAATTCAGTTATTTTATTTATTATCCCTATACATCATATTTATTATAAAAAAAATAAAAATAAATTAAAATAAATATGATACATAAAAATAATGAGTAGAATTATTCATACCTACATGTTTGTTTACAATGACCATCTCTATTAAATTTTGTTTCAAACAATATATGTTACAGTAAAATTGTTAAGATACATGATAAAATTTATTTATTTAAAAAAAATAATTTCATATAATATTAGAGCATGAGTCCTGCATTTGAACTTTTATTTTATATCCTATTCTATTTAATTAAATATTTATATATTAAACTCACTTATTAAGAGAGAATTTGGCCACATATAAAGGGAATAAAAAGACATAATTTAAATGTATAAATTTACGTATTATTCGAATGTTAAACTTTTGGATTAAACAATAATTTTATATGACATTAGAGCAGAAATCCAGAGTTTGCATTGTATTTAATTTAAAATATTTCATATGCTATATAGTTATTAATAAATATACTTACAAATAAATTTATGTTATCATTCTTATTAGTAAATGAAATGCCCTACTCAAATTCCATTTCAATCCAGCCCATCAATATTGACAGATATGCAAACATTACCCCTAAAATCATAGGACAAACCCAAACCCAACATCAACATGTGTGTAAATTTGATGACCTTTAGACTCCACGAGACATGGGAAGTTTTTAGATCCAAGAGAGATGAAAAGAACCTATCATACGATGCCTAACTCAAGACTGTTCCTTTCAGTATTCCTCACGATCAAAACAAGCATGGTATAAACGAAACTAGCCAATGCTCAAATTCTGTACATAAAAAAATCTTAATTTATACGAACAAGACGTTAGAAAATAGAAAAAGAAGTGGATAATGTCTCGGGAAAATACTTTGGCCACCGCTGACTTTTTTTTTTTAATGATTAAGAATTTTTTTTAATATTATTATAAATTTTTTATATTTTTTTAAAATATTTAAAAGTATTAAAAAATAATTTGAAAAAAAAAATGTTTAGCCTAGCAGTGACTCCTAGCGAGAGCCACCAGCCGTGCTTGTAGCACCGTCCAATGTCCTAAGATGATGTCACAAATACCGAAAAGTATAAAAGATCAATATTTTGAATACCATACCGGATATTGTACCGATCAAAATATTAGAACGAAATATTTCGGTACTAGTACCGTTTTGTATACTATTTCGAAATAATCGATATATGAATAAATTATATATAAATATATATAAATTATAAATAATCTAATCTAAATTAAAAATAAAAAAATAAATTTATAGTTAAAAAAAAAATAAAGATCGAAATAGCAGCCGGTACGGCCGATCCTGGTTGATATGAAACAGAAATTTTTTATACCAAATCAATGATCGGTACAGTATGAAATTTAAAACACTGCAGACGATAGACAGAGTCGGGTAAGGGAGGGAAGGGATGTCGTTTACGAAAGCGAAGGTGTTATTATTATCCAAATCGCCTTTACAGCATAGACAACAACCTGTATTAACCCCAACAACCGTCACATGCCGTCGTATTAAAAATAAACCCCAAAAAAAAACGAAGAAGACTCCAGACTCATAAATATATATATTGATTTGACGGCTGAGATCTGCCCGATCCAACCATAATTATTTTTCGATTTTCAATACAGAAAAATCCCCAACTTCTTACCAAGAAAACCAATGCGGCACTCCCGTTTTCCTTTTTCGACGTAACGTTCGATTCCAGCTTATCTACCCTACTCGCGGTGCGCATTGCGCACATCCTGTGCCTAAATACTACGTGTCGCAAAGATCCCCGTCCTAAAGTTTACGTGTGGTCTCGCTACAAAAGGTGCGCATCCACACCCCCAGCGCCCGTTAGTTCCTCTTTGTTATTTTTTTGTTAATGCGATTTCCCACCGATTCGATTCGTTCTCCTCGGTCCCCCTGCTTAAAAATACACACCCAACGTCACAGTGCGTTTCGTTCTCTTCCTCTTCCAAACCACTGCCTTTTGCTATCCAATTGGCAGCGTTTCTACTCTCTCTTCTTCCACTCTCAAGCTGTTGGCTCCGAGGTCGCGCTTGAAGTCGGGCTCAGAAAGAGGAGAAAAAAATTCATTGTTTTTGAAAGTGGAGTTAGTTTTTTGTTTCTTTGTAGCGGAGCAAAGTTCTGGAGGATTTGGTGGTTCTGTTGATAGGTTTGGATTTTGGAGGAGGAAAGCGTGCTTAATTCCGTACTTACGTACGTACCTGTGACTTCAAACTTGAAGACTGCGAAAGATATTCACAGGGATTGCTGTTCAGTCGGGTTTCCATTTCCTTTGATACGCAAGGTAGAGAGAGAGAGAGTCAACGAAGCGTGCGCGTGAGTACGTGCAAGTTTGTGGACACGTGAAAGAATGCCTCACAGAACGACTTACTTCTTCCCCAGGCAATTCCCGGACCGGAGTTTCGAGCCGTCTTCGTCCAAGCAACTATTGGATCACGAGCAGAAGAAGAAAGTCACCGGCTCCGCATGTACAAGCAAAGAAACCTTTAACATCGAAAGCGACCCAAAGTCATCAAAGGGCGGGTCGTTCACGGTCGCCAAGAAGGACATCTCAGCTGTATCCGATCTTTTCAAGCGCGGCGACAGGTTCCAAACCAAGAAGCAGCAAGTTGCGGCCTTTTGTGACTGGTTGGTTGAGAGAAAGGAGGAGCAGTCCTCTCACGTGAAGTCGTCGTCGAGGGCTTCGAGGTTGTCACGTGACGTCGAGGACCACGAGCTTCTGCTTCCCCATGACGCGGAGCCCGTGAAGGATCGGGCTATTGACAGGAACTTTGATCGCCAGGTATCACTGCCGAGGCTCTCCAGTGCGGGTAGCAGCTATGCAGGGAGTTTGTTTTCCGGGACGACGACGTTGGATGACAACTTTTCCCGCGATAACGTTAAGGACTCGACTACGACTACGAGGCAAGAGGAGGAGGAGGAAGAGGAGACACGTGGGGATAGCTTGGCGAAGAGGGTGAGGGAGAGTCACTATCTGCAGCTTACTCTTGCTAGGAGGCTTGCTTCTCAAGTCAGTCTCGCTTGTGAGCCCTTGCTCATGGTTGAGGGTGGACCGGTGCTGGCTTCGGATGCAGAAACTGTTTCATATCGTCTCTGGGTACTCTCTCTAGGCCTCGCATGCATGCATATCCGTTATTATTTTTCACATTGAGCTGCTATCTAGAATTTATATACTGCTTCATTCCATCTACTTAGCCATGGGGCCTTACAAATATATTGCTATACTATAAAGTTAATTACCTGTATTGTGAGTTACTTAGTAACGCTTTTAACTTTTATTGAATTAGCTCTACCGCTATTTGGAATGTTTTAAGCGTTTAACTTTCTCTAAATCATCTTTCAACGAATGTGAGTTTGCTTGTTGTTCAGGTTAGTGGTTGCTTGTCTTACACTGACAAGATATCAGACGGTTTCTATAACATTTTGGGAATGAATCCGTATCTGTGGCTGATGTGTAATGATGCGGAGGAAGGTAGGCGGCTGCCACCATTGATGTCGCTTAAAGCAATTGACCCCAGTGAAACGTCTATGGAGGTGGTGCTTGTTGATAGACGTGGGGACTCTCGCCTTAAGGAACTTGAAGATAAAGCTCAAGAATTGTATTGTGCTTCAGAGAATACCTTAATGTTGGTGGAGAAGCTAGGCAAACTTGTTGCTATCTACATGGGGTAGGTTTCAACCTTTTTTTTTTTTTTTTGTGGGGGGGGGGGGGGCGCCGGGGATGGGGGAGGCGCTGGTAAATTTGAACAATGAAGATAGTTTATTGGCTTATGTATTTTAAGTGATTCAAATTTTCCCAATTTTGAAGGGGCACTTTTCCAGTGGAGCAAGGAGATATCCACATGCGCTGGAAATTAGTTAGCGAGAGATTGAGGGAATTTCAGCAATGCATTGTGCTCCCTATTGGCAGTCTTTCTATCGGACTTTGCAGGCATCGTGCCATTCTTTTCAAGGTGATGGAATGCACCATGCAGTTAGGTTCACGAATTTGACTTTTATTTATTTTTAATTAAGTCGCAAGTTCACTTAACTGGTTTTGAGAAGTCTCTCCACACTAAATGTAGATGGGTTCATTGTTGTAATGCTCTTTTTGACGTGGTATTCAGAAGAAGTTACCAGTTGGCAGGTTTGAAGGTTAAAGTTATGCAAGCTTAATCATTGTTCTGAGTCCTTGTGCTCGGGATCCTTGAGATATTCTGCACTCGGATAGTGAGACCAATGGTGTCTGATTGCCTAGTAATTCTGCAGTTTTGTTACACAGTGCATGCTCCTGGTCAAATAGTGTAACGTGCCAGTTTCTTCACATTATGTGTTTGGAGTGGCTTGAACAGCTGAGTCCAATATGTTGTGTTATCAGAAAGGCAGTGCCAGTTAGCTCCTGTGGCGTGCAGATAATCTTGTATTTTATGCTAAACAGCATGCATTGAATATGGTATCTGTTATTCAGTGTCGTTGAGGTTTCTGTGATCACATTTATTTCTAATGTATGTTATGTATTCAGATGACAGCTTCTTTGATCACATATGTTTCTAATGGATATGTTCAGATGAAAATTTTGTTCTCTTTAAAACTATTTTTTTATCAGCAAACTATTTGTAGCCTTCCGTGGTGAACTGACTAGATATTGTGACAGTATGATATTGGGGGGCGTTATGAGGAGATCAGGCATCTCCCTTTCTGTACTTGCCTGACGGTTTTAAAAATTTTGGTACAGTGAAATTAACTTAGGAAAATAATTAACAAGCCCTTCTGTTTACTTTTTTTTAAAGCTATTAATATTGTTAATGGATTAATTATGGACTTCTGAATGCATAGAGATTATCATCATAGTTGATGAGTGCGATAGATGTAACAAAGCACTATAACAATGTTTAATTGCTCTGTTGTTATAACCCAAACCATTTTTGATAAGCATAAAATGGGACCAAAATGTATAAAGTACAATACAAAATTACTTTTGGCCACGTACGGTTTTTGTTCTCTTTCTCAGTTTTGGTGGGGACATGAGTGTAATGATGGCTGAATCATTCTTCAAGTTCAAATTAGGAGACATAATTTTTTTTGATAGGTCAAATTAGGAGACATAATTAATCTGTGTCTTGTTGTTTTTTTTGGAAAAAAAGGGGGGGGGGGGGGTGGTTTACGGTGAGAGGCTGATAATCCTTCTAGTAATTACATCTGTATTAATTACTGAATGGGTGGTATATTTTTTCCCTGCAGAAATTGGCAGACTACATAGGTTTGCCATGCCGGATAGCTCGAGGTTGCAAGTACTGTGCAGCTGATCATCGCTCTTCTTGCCTCGTCAAAGTCGAGGACAACAAACAGTCCTCAAGGTTTGACACATTATCTGCTCTTCCATGTCTCATTTCTTGCGAATAAAATTTGAAGGTTCTTCAAAACTCAAAATGGCCGCAAGATGATTAGGCATATTAATTTCTTCCAAATATGGCAATTGGAAATTCAATTCGTTCCTTGAGACATATCGTTTTGTTTGGCTGAACAATTCTGACCTCAAAATTGGTCATTCTTCAATCCAATGATGGTGTACAAATGTTTAGATGCCTACTCATTATTAAGGTGTATCATGTTTGATGCTCTACCAGCTTGAACTTTGTTATTTAGCTATTATTGCATGTATTTGGTTGCATTATGTTTGGACTCCAATAAATGCTTGATATGAGGGCAGTTTTTATGGCTTTTCCTATACTATTCCATGCCTTGTTGTTTTATGTTGTATTTTTTGACAGGGAGTATGTAGTTGATCTAGTTGGGCAACCAGGAAATGTTCATGGTCCAGATTCCTCAATCAATGGAGGATCACTTTCTTCAATGCCTTCGCCATTTCAAAGTTCTCATCTAAAAGAATCCCAACAGCCATACATGGATAGTGCATCATCTTGTCAAATTATGAATTCAGATCACACGTGTGCTCCTCCCATAAATCCTCTGTTTTCAGGTGTGATACATTTGGCATACCTTGGACGGTTTTTTCCCTATTGATTTTTATTCTTTTTACATTAAGGGCCAACGGATAACTCATTGAATTGAGGTGGAGGTGTCAGTGTAACTATATCGATACATTGAGATGTCTTGGTCCAGATAACTCCAACCAGGGAAAGATTTAGATAACTTAGTTTGCAATACAATACAAACCCTGTAGACAAAACCTTCATTAAAATGATTACGAAATGTAACTTAAAATAACTGAGATTGTGAGGCATGCAAACAACATGTACAATATGTGTGCATGTACCTTGAACTCGATTCCTCTCGGGTTAAATCCTATGCTAAAAACTTGCTGTTTTGAAGTCTGGATCTGATGTTGCTTCTCTTGCTTGTTTATTTTTAAATCGGATTTTGATGTTTTGCCCTCTGAAAGTGGTGCGGCTGAAATGGTTTCAAACATGTGAACATTGTGCACAACCTGTGTGCATGTACCTTGAACTATATTCTCCTCTGGTTAAACCCTGGGCTAAAAACTTTCTGCCGTGTTAACCATCAAAATCTGGATTTGTTGTTGTTCCCGTTGTTTTCTACTTGAGAATTAAACTTTTGAGTTTTTACACTCTGAAAGAGGTGGCTGAAATGGTTTCAATTTTCTTTTTGTTGGTGTCAGAACCTGTCTGTGGTATGAAATCACCTCCAATTGTCTTTTGGCTGGACTAATGTATTATATCCTTCACATTTTCATCACTCCGTTCTTAGTTAGGTATAAATGGCTGTATTGCAATCATGAAATGACTAAAAGCATAGATTCTTTGTGAATTGTTTTTGAGATTTTTCTGCTACGTCGAAACAAGACAGCCTGTTTCATTTATTTTCCATCAATATAATATGAGATGTCTGAGTGTGTATCCTATAATATGGCAAGCTACATAGCAAATGTTGTCTGTCGAGATCGATGATCAATTCCATGCAGGTTTCGGGGAAGAAGGCCCACAAATGATGGAATCATCTGTAACACCTGTTGAGTTGGAAAGGAATGCTGAAGGCTGCATACTTCGGAGTCCCATTTTACCATTTTGCCAGGGAAATGTTTCAAAATCTCTGGATTCTGTTCCTGAGGCATTGCTACACGAATATTCCAGGCTTGGTGAAGACAAAGTGGTCCTACAATCAATTTGCAACGAAGAAATTTTTGAATCTGAAAGTCCAGTCATAGGGAACAGCACCAACCAACCTATGATTAGCTTATCAAACCAACCTATGATTAGCTTATCAAGCCAGTTGGTTATGAAGGAGGTCGATAGTAGACTTGAAAGTCAAGGGAGATTCCCTGCTGTAACTATCCCAAAATACTTGAATCTCGAACCGTCTCTTGCAATGGACTGGCTTGAGATATCATGGGATGAGTTGCATATTAAGGAGCGTGTTGGTGCTGGTACTAACTCTACTTCTTGATCAGATATTTTGCATTTCTCTAGCATTTTAAAAATTACAGTTCTTTAAGTATGAAATTCTCAAGTATTATAATCCTGTTTTCCTTGCAGGGTCATTCGGGACCGTGCATCGTGCTGAATGGCATGGATCAGTGAGTATATTGTACCATGTGATTTGGTAATCGATATATAACTTTGTGTAGGATCAATTAAGGTTTGATTCTGATGGAGAGTGCGCTGATGCATTGACTCTTTATGTTTTATCTATGGACACATATATTAGTGTTATTTTGTAGCATTTTGCTGTCATTCTGTTTTAGTAATTTTGAAGCATGTCCAATCTATGATGTTTTCCAATCCTTAAAATATTTTATTTGGAATCTAAACTTGCAGCAATGATATATCATTAACTTAATGTCCTATGCATCCACCCCTCCTCCCCAAAAAAAACCACCCGGCCAAAAAGGAAAAGTTCTTTCTTGTATATTGTAATGCCGTTTTTTGTGTCCATTAAATAATATACATATCACCTGCACAACTGCAGGATGTAGCAGTCAAGCTTCTTACCATGCAGGATTTTGAAGATGATCAATTGAAGGAGTTTCTAAGAGAGGTATGTACGTGATAACCAGTTGATGAGGTTGTTTGAGACAAAATGTGAATGGATTGTGGTTGTATCAGTTCTCAAGAGTATAACATTTTGCTATATTTTAGCCTCTCAAGATAGGCTATGTTCTTGTGTAAAATCTCAAGTGTAAAATTTCCATGCATGTTCTTGTGTGTCCACAACTTATAAAATGAACAGATGATAACTGGATAAACAAGTAAGTTATATTATGAAGGGTAAAGATTTAATTTGTCATGATTGTTTTCAGGTGGCAATAATGAAACGTGTAAGGCATCCAAATGTGGTTCTCTTCATGGGTGCAGTGACAAAGCGTCCACATCTGTCAATAGTAACAGAATATCTGCCTAGGTAGAACATTTAAGGGTTTTAATTCTCTCTCTCTCTCCCTACCCCCCCCCCCCCCCCCCCTCCTCCTCCTCCTCCTCCCCCTCTTCTTTTTGTTTCTAAGCAACTTGCATAATTGATGTTCATTGATGATTCCTCATTTTTTTGGAACAGGGGTAGCCTATATCGACTCATACACAGGCCAGCTTCTGGTGAACTAACTGATAAAAGGAGGAGGTTGCGCATGGCATTGGATGTGGTCTGTACTAGTTATTATTTCTCATCTTAGCTGCTAATAGTGATTGCTGTTAACAAGAATTTTTGTCTCTATACTGGATGCAGGCCAAGGGGGTCAATTATCTCCATTGTCTTAGCCCTCCTATCGTGCATTGGGATCTTAAATCTCCAAATTTATTGGTGGATAAAAATTGGACAGTAAAGGTATAATGACAAATGAATGGATGCTTTCTTTTTTCAGAATTCTCTAGGTGTGGTTACGTAACTAAGGTCTTGCATTTTTGCTCAGGTATGCGATTTTGGTTTGTCCAGATTCAAAGCGAACACTTTCATCTCATCGAAGTCTGTTGCCGGAACTGTAAGTCGCTCTCTCACTTGCAATATGAACTGTTATTTCACGGGATCTAGGTTTTAGTTGTTTGAAAATCTCTCATGCCTTTGCAAATAATCCTGGCGTGCTCTATTCAGTTCCTTACTTTTGGAGAGGGTCTCTTCTCTGAAACGTAATTATAGTAGAAGCAAATTTGGGGAACAGATTTTGCCTCATATACTTGGAATATGAGGAAGCAAATTCTCAAACCAGAAGTTTAAAGAAAAGGTAGAAATGTTGGCATGATTTTCCCTGTAAAGAATCAGCAAATTTATTCACAATGCTTAACCTTTAGAATCTTCATCCCAGTCATTATGAATTTTCACCCTCATCAACTCTATTACTCATTATCTTCCCCTCTGTTGAAAGTCGGATAATTCGGTCAAAATTTTGCAGGTTGAAGTTTTTTGCAGTGCGTCAGTCAACATGTAACACTCTTGCTTTTATTTTCAGCCTGAGTGGATGGCTCCAGAGTTCCTTCGTGGAGAGCCCTCAAATGAGAAGTCTGATGTTTACAGTTTTGGAGTGATCCTGTGGGAGCTTGTAACCTTGCAACAGCCTTGGAGTGGACTTAGCCCTGCACAGGTAATCTATGAAGATCAAGATCATCTATATAGTTTACTTTTGAACATTTGTTTCTGCTTTTGACCCATTAATATCTTCGGTATCAGTTATCCTTTTGTGGTTATCAATATCAACACAACACCTGCTAGAACATTGAATTTGATCGTGCACATTTTCAGGTTGTTGGAGCTGTTGCTTTCCAAAACAGAAGGCCAGCTATCCCGCAGAATGTCTCCCCAGTCTTGGCTTCCCTAATTGAATCCTGCTGGGCTGAGTAAGTGTGCCTGAAGCCACTAACCAATTTCTAGTATTTCAATCATATTTTAAATTTTTAAATGGGAAGTGCCATGTTTTATTGAAATTCCCGGATTTGAGTTTTTAATTTTTTGGGGACACACAAGAACATCACTGCATGGCATCATGCCGAACATGCAGCTTATACAACAAAGCATGCCTAGCTTGCACTCTTAACCTTGTACACAGCGTGGGAATCTTGTATGCCATCATATCGACATGTCATTGGCTTCCCAATAGGGAATATAACACGAAAAAATTTAATATTCATATGAGAATTTGCCAATATAATGCTTGACATAATTTTGCATGCATGTACACTAATCTTTTTGAAGTTTGTGGATGCATTTTGTCCAGTGAAACGTTAATTTTAAAATCTTGGTCGAATTCTAACGGGTTTCTTACTTTGCTTGGCAGTGATCCTGTTCAGCGCCCATCTTTTACTAGTATAGTTCAATCCCTGAAGAAGTTGCTCAAGTCTCCAGTGCAGTTAATACAGATGGGTGGGAACGTAACCTAGCTGGGTACTCTACCCAATTAATATATATATCAATATGAAACATTCTCCAATACCCCAAAGCTGATTTGGAGTTGAATAACCAAATAGATTCAACCTTTTTGGTGGTTGACAACTATATCTAGCTGCGTTGCTTGTCTAACCCATTCCTAAAAAACAGGCAATTATACCCACCAGGCTGAAACCTTTACAAAAGATGCAGAGAAGTGTCTTCTGCATTTACAATGGGTTTTTGGTGGTTGACAACTATATCTAGCTGCGTTGCTTGTCTAACCTATTCTTTGTGCAATACCGCCATGCATTCAATAGGAATAATATTGCATGACATACACTAAAACGCACTGGAAGTATACTGTATGTGAATAGTGGAAATTTCTCATAAACATAAACCAGATAAAATAGATGCGAACCAGATGATATTGCATAATTTCTCAAAACTTGTGTTATGTGAATATTGCATAACATACACTAAAAAACAGAGACAGACTGACGCGCACCAACATGGAAGTTCATCGAACAACAAGACACTCAACCTTACAACAAGCATTTCATGATTGAGTTTCACTGTCTTCAATCAGATGCAAGAGTGAAACTGCATGTAGGGGCTTAGCTAAAGGCTTATTGCCGGAAACAAAATCTTGGGACACACGTTTCATTGTAGGCCGAGATTCTGGTTTGGTGCGTACGCATGCAAGTGCTATTGTAGCAACAAAGCAAATATCTTGTGCAACTCGATGATTTGGAGGTGGTAACCGTTGGTCTAATATTTCATGTAACATAACATTTTGAGATGATGACGATGATAATAAAGTCAAGAGTTCTCCTGGATGTATTCCCATTAATATTTCCAAGGCCACCACTCCAAAGCTATAAACATCGCATTTTTCAGTAACCACCATGGTATAAGCCAGTTCTGCATAAAAAGAAAAAATTAAAAACTACTTAAAAGTGTAATGCTTTTAAAGAAACTAAAAACTCCGAAAAACTATAATGCATTTCTTTTCTTTTCTTTCTGTTTTTTAAGTTTTTGTCTTTTGTTTTTTTACAAAATTGTCAAAACTTGTGATCACTTGAAATTCTCTAGAAGAAGTGATTGTTTGTTAGTATGCATGATTCTATTCATCGCGGACGTAACACGGCTAATGAGGTAGATAAGTATTAAAATTAAAAAAATTGAACCATAACCTAAAAATCATGCATATACCCTCAATGGTGTTACAGTGCTGTTATTGTTGCAAGGTCACCCAACTAGCATGAGTACATGGAAATCCATTCGTGCCATATGTAGAACAATTGGAATGAGTGAAATAAAGAAACGATTATAGACATCTAAGTTATTGCCAAAAAGGAAGAATTACCTGGGGCGATGTAACCGTAAGTTCCGACAAGTAACGTTTGATTGGAAGAATCAAGATGAAGAAGTTTAGCAGTACCAAAGTCAGAGACAAATGCTTCAAATTTAGAGTTCAAAAGGATATTATTGCTTGATATATCTCGATGAACAATTGCTGGTATGCATTCATGATGCATGTAAGATAAGGCATGTGCTGTGCATTTGATGATGTTCACCCTCTTATTCCAATCCAATTCCAGAGCCTCAGTATCATCTCTTAGTATACAAAATAAGCTTCCCCTTTCCATATACTCATAGACCAAAAACATGCATTGTTTATGTAAACAAAAACCATGAAGTTTTATAATGTTTCGATGTCGGATCTCAGTCAACACCTTTACCTCGTTCTGAAAACTCTTATCAAAAGTTGTGTTCTCAGCCTCTAATTGATGAAGTTTCTTCAATGCAACCACTTTACCGCAAGGTAATTCGGCTTTGTAAACACTACCATAACCACCGGTTCCGATACAATATCTAATGTCAAAGTTCTCGGTTGCTTTAAGGATGTCTTCGTATGCAATGTGTCCATCGTAATTCCATACCGAGAACAAGTTCCCATTCTTTCTTTCTAACGAACTTGGTTTAGTTTGCTTAACCATGCGTCGACGAAGGAGTAAAACCCCAATAGCAAAGAGAATAAGGAAGGAGATGGGGATGGAAACAAAAATTGTTATTCTGGTTGATTTTTCACTCGAAACAATTGCCGGAGAGGTTGCAAGGCAAGGAGGGATACCCTTGAAGTTACCACACAGATTCTTGTTCCCAATTAATGCGAATGAGGTACGACTCCGATACCCGTCGGGAATTTTTCCAGTAAGATTATTGTAACTGAGATCCAAGAAATTTAAATAGGGTAAACTCCAAAATTCAAAAGGGATTTCTCCGCTGAGAAAGTTATGACTAAGGCCAATGGATTTTATCGAACGTATATAACCAATTTGATGGGGAATGTTTCCAGATAAGGAGTTGTTGCTCAATAGTAAGTGCTCCAAGACTTGGAAATTTGCTTGATCAACTGAAATTGAACCAGTGAGATTATTACCTTCTAGATTCAGATGTGTCAGCTTCTTCGAACTCCCTAATTGTACTGGAATAGAACCGTTGATTTGATTCCTACCAAGGAACAGAGTTTGCAAATTAGTTAAATTGCCAATAGTTGAAGGGATTTGACCAATAAGCATGTTATCGCTCAGGTCCAAACCGACCAGACCCTTTAGAAGCCCTATTTTTGACGGTATAAAACCAGTGAATTGATTAGAAGACATATCCAAAAAGGTGAGATTGGTTAAAAATGGAAGAGAAGAAGGGATTGGTCCGATGAAGTTGTTTCCCTTCAGATCTAATTGAATGAGTTTGCTCAGATGACCTATTTCCTTGGGTATGGAGCCATTGAAGTTGTTTCCAGAGAGAATCAAATGGGTGAGATTGGTTAAAAGCAGAAGAGAAGAAGGGATTGGTCCGATGAAGTTGTTTCCCTTAAGATCTAATTGAACGAGTTTGCTCAGATTTCCTAGTTCTTTGGGTACGGAGCCATTGAAGTTGTTTCCAGAGATAAGCAAATGGGTGAGATTGGTTAAAAGCAGAAGAGAAGAATGGATTGGTCCGATGAAGCTGTTTCCCTTCATATTTAATTGAATGAGTTTGCTCAGATTTCCAAATTCTTTGGGTACGGAGCCATTGAAGTTGTTTTCAGAGAGAAGCAAATGGGTGATATTGGGTAAAAGACCAAGAGACGAGGGGATTGGTCCAGTGAAATCGTTATTGCTCAAATCCAATGCAACGAGCTTGCTCATTTTACCGAAGCTGTTGGGTATGAAACCAGTGAGATGATTTGAAGAAACATCCAATACTTCTATTTCGGTGAGGTTTGTCAGCGAAGGAGGGAAGTTGCCAATGAGACCATTGAAGGTTACATACATGCTGGTGAGTTTCGATAGCCGACCTATCTCGGGAGGGATAAAACCAACAAGATTATTGTAGGAGAGATCAAGGACGGTGAGTTCGGATAAAAAACCTATCTCAGATGGGATGCTCCCCTGAAGATTAGTTTGGCTAAGACCAAGAGAGACTAAATTTGGCAAGTAAGAAAAGTTGAGTTTCAACTTACTTCCCAAAGTGACACTGCCTAGGTCGATACCTATGACGCTTCTACCAGCATTGCAAATGATCCCATACCACTCGCAAGGACTGGAGGAATCACTGGCATTCTGACTCGGCCACCATCCACTATCCCGCAGAGTCTTGGCTTCGAGTTCTAGTGCTGACGATGATGACCCAGATGCTGCCACCAAGTCGATTGTCGTGTCGAAATAGGCTCCGCAGAACAAGATGCAGAGAGCCCATGCGGTGGAGATGGAAGGGGAGTGAGCCATGTTCAAGTGTATGATCGATGCATCAGTGCAGCTTCAAAGGACGGGTTATTATATGTTCATGCAGATCAGAAATGCCGGTGGAATTAGATATACGAGAAATTTGTGAATAATAATGAAATATTTTGTGAATAATAATAAAATGGTTTTAGTTATGATGTTATATAGAGTTTTAAGAAATGAGAGATAAAAAATTAAATAAAATTATTATAAAATTAAAATATTATTAAAATATAATTTTTTAATATAATTTTTGTTTTAATATTTAAAAAATTGAATTATTATTTTTTTGTTTTGTTTAAAAGTTTAAGAAAATTGTAATGATTAAGTAATTATTAGATAATAAAATTAAAGAGTTAAAATTAAAAAGTATTTATATTTAAATAATATTTAAAAAGAAAATATGATGAAATAAGATAATCATCTTTCAAACCTTTAATAAGTGTGTCCATTGACCGTGAGTCCATGACGAATGTTATTGGAGATTTCCCTAAGAAAGCGACCATTCCCCATGGCCATTGACCATCGTTGTTGGATGAATCCTAGTCTATTGTTCCAGTTTTCCAACACGCGCGCTAGCCATTTTGGAATTAAAGCAATCCTCATATACCAATTTTGGAATTTCCTTGACTTGGAATTTTCATTAATTCAAGAGTAAATTATTTCAAAAGAGTAATCAACAACTACTTCGGCTTGGTCCGATGAACCTAAAGTAAAAATCTACCATCCAAACGAATTTACCAATCCTGATCAGTTTGTTAAGAAATATTTTGTGGCTGAGGTGAAAGCTGCGTTCACTTGATTTCATTTAGAAAAATAAGTAATATATACTGCGCAATGGTAGGCCAGCCAACTTAAGAGTAGATCGTTCAACCAATTGAAGAGGCAGAGAACTTCCCATTCTACTCGTTTCTTAAAATTTAATATTCATTCCAACATTCACCTAATTACTTTCTAATTGTCCACAAGTCGGACAAAACGTACAAAAGAACAACATCACGTACTCCTTCAATGTATATAAATAAATATATTGAGAAATGATGTTTATAATATTAGATTGTGCAAGTTTTATGCATACATTTTGAAAAAAATATATAAATATGAAATACACGTAAAAAAAAAATAGAGAAATTGTCCTCCGAACACTAAAATTCAAGATTGAATTTCCACTCTTTTCAATCATGTTCTTGGTTCCTCAGATGCCAGAGTGAAACTGAATGTAGGGCTTAGCTATTGGCTTCTTGTAGGAAAGAAAATCTTTAGACATACGTTTCATTGTAGGTCGAGAATTTGGTTCTGTGCTTAGGCAAGCAATTGCTAGTGTAGCAACAAGGCAAATATCCTTGCAACTTGATGATTTGGAGGTGGTAAGTGCTGGTCTAAAATTTCATATAACGTTACATCCTGAGACCATAACGATGATGATAAAGTCAAGAGTTTATCTCCTAGATGTCTTCCCATTAAAATTTCCATACCATCACACTAAAGCTATAAACATCGCATTTTTTAGAGATCACCATGTTATAGGCAAGCTCTACATTAAAAGAAAAAGAAAAAGAAAAATGATTAAAAGTGTAATTCATTTTTTTCTTCTTTATTTTTAATTTTTTAAAAGTTGCCAATACTTGTAAATGCATGAGGCTAATTTCTAGAGGAAGTGATTGCTTGCTCAGGAAAAATGATTGATGCAGGTGTTTTGGTGTAGGAATTGCGCACGGAATGATACGTGAAAAATGAAGCAGTGGGAGGTGTGCGCAATTCCTGCACCAACTTTCCTGTCTGTAGCATTTCTATACATTCAGTTCATCACTAACATATATAACACGGCTAACGTGGCAAACAGTGATAGTGCCACATGGAGACCAGATGGGGCCATTGCCCCCTAGCCTAAAAAATATATAAAATTTTATTTAATTTGGAATAAAATTGAAAATAATGTACTTTTCCCTTTCAAAGAATTAGAAATTATCTTGAAATTCATCAGAAGTATATATGAATAAGTCTGCTTCCAAATTTCTAATTCCATCTAAAATTGTTTCCGTTAAAATACATTAAAAAAGTGTTCTCAATTTAATGTGACCAATTGTTTAAGTTTGTTATAGATTATAATCATCATCTTATCAAACTCAACAAAAACTAACATTCAACAATTGAACCATACCTCAAAATCAAGCATATCCCATCAGTAATGTTAAATGGTTGTTATTGTAGATGAGTACATGGAAAACCATTCATGCCACAGGTAGAATAATTGGAAGGAGTTAACTAAATAAATGATTAAAGACATAAAGTATTGCACAAAAATAATAATTTACCTTGGGCAATATAACCATAAGTTCCAGCAACAATCATTTGATTAGAAGAATCAAGATGAAGAAGTTTAGCCATGCCAAAGTCAGAGGCAAATGCCTCCAATTTAGGATTCAATAGTGTTGAGGGAAAAATGAGCGTGTTGGCATATTCTTGTGAAAACCTGTGTAAAATAGTGTTATAACAAGTGTTGTTGCGGAAGGCTTGAAGTGGGCTTGAAGTGTGCTCATTATTGGTCAAAAGAAGCGACTTCGCTCGACCCTCGCTCGACAGAGCGCTCGAGCGAACTCAGGCAGATTCAACCGCTCGACCCTCGCTCGACATACGGCTCGAGCGAACTCTGGCAGATTCAACCGCTCGATCATAGCTCGACATACGGCTCGAGCGAACTCAGGCAGATTCAACCGCTCGACCCTCGCTCGACACTGAGCTCGAGCGAACCCAGGCAGAGTGTGTCACTCGACCCTTGCTCGACACTGAGCTCGAGCGAACTCAGGCAGAGTCAACCGCTCGATACTCGCTCGACATGGCGCTCGAGCGAACTCAGGCAGATTTCGGTGCTCGACCTTCGCTCGACACTTCGCTCGAGCCAATATTCCAGATCACTTACAATGTAGGGTTTTGAACGCCTCATTTGATGGGAACTATAAATAGAACATGTTAGCTTCTGTTCTATGTGTGGAGAATCAGAGCAAAAACCCTAAGGGCCTCAAAGAACTTCTTAGAGCAACCTCTCCCCCATTTGGTTGATTCTTTCTTGGATAAATATTTCTCCATCACAACACATACAAAATCAACTCTTACTTGAGTCCATTGAAGTGGACATTTTTGTTGGCCGGAAGAGTCCGGAGCTGCCGTTGATGCAGAGATCGAGAGGTTCTCGTGGGAAGCTATAGGAAGGTCGGAGTTCCGACACTACATGCGTGTAGAGATCGAGTGGGTCACTCGTGGTGTTGCAAGCCAAGTTTAGCTACTACAAAGGTTTTGTGAGTGTCTCTAAATTGGTTGTAACAAACTAAAGTTTCTATAGTGGATTTGAGGTGGTGTCTTACACCCGGAGTGGTTTTAGATTTTGAAGATGTTCTTCAAATGAGTTTCCACTCCGTGAACAAAATCATGTGTTGATTATTTGTGTTATTTGATTTATTTATTAACTGCTTGTTTGATTAATTTTCAAAAGGCCATAAAAATTAGATTACACCTATTCACCCCCCCTCTAGGTGTAGTGTTGTGTAGAACCACTGTTTTTTCAATTGGTATCAGAGCGGGTTCACTCCGCTAGGATTTAGTTCCTGAGTGTGATCCTGCTGTAGTGGTTTAAATGGATAGGTCTCAATCACTCACATCTTCACCATTTTTTGATGGAAGTAACTATGCGTATTGGAAGATTCGAATGAGAGCTTTCCTTAAGTCTGTGGATGAACGAGTGTGGACCTCTGTAACAAAGGGATGGAAACAACCGGTTGTATTCAATGAGGGAGTCGAAACCCCCAAGGGTGTGGAAAATTACTCTAGGGATGAAGTCAACGAGTGTAGTTGGAATAGCAGAGGCCTGAATGCGATATTCATGGCCGTGTCCCAGGAGGAGTTCAAAAGAATCTCCATGTGTGAAAATTGCAAAGAGGCATGAGACATTCTTGAGGTTACCCATGAAGGTACCAAGGCTGTAAAAAATTCTAAATTTCAAATGCTGACCACCAACTTTGAAGAACTTAGGATGAAGGATGATGAAACTTTTGATGGCTTCTATAGCAAACTTAATGATATTGTCAATTATCGTTTTAATTTAGGGGATAGAATTCCTGAGGACAGAATTGTGAGAAAAGTCCTTAGATCTCTTCCTGAGAGGTTTCGTCCCAAAGTCACTGCTATAGAAGAAAGCAAAGACTTGGACAACATGAGAATTGAAGAGTTGGTGGGTTCCTTACAAACCTATGAACATACTCTTCCAATGGATAAGAAAAACAAGTCCATAGCCCTCAAAGCTATTAGAGAAGAGTCTGGTGAATCTTCTGACGAACTTGCCATGAGTGACAAGGAGATAGCATTTTATGCTAAAAAATTCAGGAAGATGTTTGCCCAGAAAAACCCAAGACAAGATAAGAGAAGGTTCAAGGGTATCAATGGAGGTTCTAGTTCAGAAAACCGAGAAGGGAGGTATAAGCGAGAAACTAGAGCTGTCAATGACAATATTCAGTGCCATGAATGTCATGGTTTTGGTCACATTCGACTTGAGTGTGCGAATTACAAAAAGGCCAAAGAGAAAGCTAATACTGCTTCCTTGACTGATAGTGAGTCTGAGTCAAGTGACTCACAAGAGAGTTCTCCTAGGAAGAAAAATTTTAACTACATGGCTTTCACTTCCTCTGTTGCAGGAAAAAGTCATAACAGTGAATCTGTGGTTGAAATTGAGAGTGTTTCTGAAAATGAATCCGGGAATGAAGATGACTTGCAGGAAATCTATGAGAAGTTGTATAAGGAATGTGTGAAATTGAGGAAACTCAATAAAGCACATATTGAGGAAATAGATTTATGCAAAAGAGAAAATGAAGGACTTCAGGGCAAACTAAGAGAAGCCATTGGTCTAACAGATGAGTTGCAAAAGAGGAATGTGACTTTGGAAGATAAAGTGACAACTCATGAAAATGAGCTAACTTTGTTAAATACTAAGTTGCAGAAATTCTCCATTGGGACAAACCAGCTTGACAAACTCTTAAGTTTAGGAAAGTCTTCTAGTGATAAAAGTGGTTTAGGCTATTTTGAAGAGAACCCTGATGCTCCTTCAAGCTCAAAAGCCTTCGGTAAAAATGTGAGAACCACAGTGTTTGTTCCTGAAATGACTGAGAAAAAGAAGGCTCATCCATCTGAAAAGGGCAAGAAGCCTGTGCAAGTGCAAAAGTCTGTTCCTCCTCCCAAAAGACAAGGAGCTCGCAACATGAGCCCCATATGTCATCATTGTGGGAAGCTAGGCCATATTAGACCAAACTGTTTTAAATTAATGAGTCACTTTGTGCATGCTCCTGCATTTGTTAATAGTAGAACTGTTTATCCTTCTGGAAGGGGTAAGAATTACATGAATGACTCTAAGAATGTCTCAACCTTCTTGAGACAAAGAGCTCACAAAGCAAGCCCCGTGTGTCATCATTGTGGTAAGATTGGTCACATCCGACCAAACTGTTTTGAGCTTAAGAGGCACACCAAGAGAATTGAAAAGCCCTTCTCAAGAAAATAGATACCAAGGTGGATCATCCAAAAGGGAAAGACGCGAGCCACACATGGTTTTGGTGCTGTAGACTGACAGGTATGCATTACATGCATTACATACATTACATGCATTTTTGTTTTATTTTGTTGTTGTTTGTTTTTTTGTTGTTGTCTAGTTTCTTTGTCATTGTTTGCTGCTCGTACATGCACTTCATGATTGTGCTATATAATAGTGGGGTTGTTAATTCTAAAATCTAAGTGCATGTGTCTTTTGAGATTTGTATCATATATCTATATTTTACAAAGGTTTGGAACATGAGTATCTCGTGTAATCTGTGATTGGCATCACACACTTCACTCCAAACTCGGTCGATTGACATTTCACCACTTGTGAGTTTATTGGGGAGGCAATCAAAAGTGGTAGGAAGCTCTATCTTCATACAGAATTGACCACGGGCTAGATGACCTCATCATGGTTCGTTTGTGCAAAAATATGTATCTCAAAAGGAAAATAAAAAGTGAAGTTGAAATTAAAAAAAAAAAAAAAAGGTGAAAAACAGAATAAGTTTTCTGTTTTCTTGAACATATTGAGACAAGTATTTAAACAGAAAGATTCAGGTCCTAGCAGCATTAGGTTTGACTTTCTGTGTCTTGAATGAGCTTCCCAAGCATTTATGGTTTCATGTTCAGCCCAACCCCACTCACGCCTTAAGGTTGAAATTTCTTGATTGAGCAAGGACCGCTTTAAACACGCACGTCTATATTACTTGTGATACTTTGTTTTAAACTGCGTGTTGTATGGGAATATGATGCTTCTCTACATTTGATATGTACTCTAGGTGTGAAAATTGACATTCTCAATATTTGTCCATGTCATGTGAGTGTTGTGTGCTTCAAAACTGGGCAAAATGTGTTTTTCTGGAGGTCTCGCTCGACCATCGCTCGACCCCGCTCGAGTGAAACCCGCTCGACAGCCGCTTGAGGGTTTTAAGTTTGCTCGAGCGAACGACTGTTATAAAACTCGAGCGCCGCTCAAGCAGACTGCTCTGTTTCGTGCGTTTTCTCCCCTCCGTGCGATTTTCCTCCTTCTTTTCTCAAATTTCCTCGTTTAATCGAGTTATTTCCTTCCGAAATCATCTCCAAACCAAGGTAAATCCCTTTCTCTTTAGTTTCTTTATGATTTGGTGTATTTCTTTTGGGTGTTTTTCCGAATGTTATGCATATGGGTTTCAGATTGGGTGTTTGAGAGTTTTCTTCGATTGTTTTCCATTTATTTTGGTTTGTTGAGGCTATTGTGCAGCCATTGTTGGGTTTTTGGTGGTAATTAGGAGGCTTTTGAAACTCCCATGGGTCTATACCTGAGTTTCACACTTGGATGCACTCCAAGTGTTCGGTAAAATGCCTCAATGAAGTGTCTTTTCTCTTTTTCATCATGCATTGGCTTAGTATTGTTCCCATATCTATTTCATGTCTATCCTAGGTTTGGGACATCGTTTAACTGGGATTGCATTATGTTTTGAAGGTGTTTTTGGTTTAGAATTGGCATGCACGTGAGTCATGCATGAGGGTTGGCTTTCGCTTGCCAATGGGTTGGCATTGGCTTGTAAATGGCTGAGCATTGTCTTTGCATAAGAGTCATGCACATGGGTCATGCATGAGGGTTGGCTTTCGCTTGCCAATGGGTTGGCATTGGCTTGTAAATGGCTTGGCATTGGCTTACATGTGGGTTGTCATTGCATATGTGTCATGCACATGAATTGGCTTGCAAATGGTTGACATTAGCATGCATATTTTGTCGTACACATGAGTTGGCATTGGCATGCCTATGGGACACTTTGGTTGGCATTGTTGTGTCAGCATGCATGCATTCATCACATTGTTGCATTTGCCTTAGCCTTGTCTAACGTTGTTGACTCTGTCTACAGCTGAAACCATGTCTCGACGAGTTCGTCCTCGCCAAAACCCCTCTGCACCCGCTCAAGCTCACTTCTATAGTGCCCGAGCCCAAGAGTTATACTCTCAGAACTTCTCGCATCGTACTCCCATAGTCGAGCGTGAAGTGACATTAGGTGAGCTTACCGAGACTATAATTCCCCATATTTTTGAGTCTCGTCAGTGGCAGGCATTGACCACTGGTCATCCCGCTCCTTTTGTGGAGTTGGTTAGGGAGTTTTACTCCAATATTCATGACGTGTCTGTTGACGACTCGTTTGAAGTCAGTCTCAGGAACGTTGTTTTTCGAGTAACTCCGGGCATGATAGCGACTCTGCTAAATGCCCCTCGTGTGTCCTATCCTGAGTTTCTCTACTCACGAACATCTCCTCCAAGTCCACAAGTCGTTGCTACTTGTCTTTGTGGTTGACCTAGTAGTTGGGAAGGGACAACCCCTATTTCAACTGCTCGTTTTACCCCCGATCACCTCATTCTTAGTAGGATTGTTTTTACGAACTTAGATCCTACTGGTCATAATAGTGATGTGGGTCTTGACTGTGCCCGTCTGCTGTATGCCTTGATCAATGGTGTCTCCATTGATCTAGGAAGTCTTTTGTGTCGGGTTATTGTTGAGGCGTATCGGTCCTCCAAAACACGGACTGGTTTGCCCTTACCGTATTTAATCACCCGACTAGCTCTCTCCCAATCTGTTGCTTTCCATCCTCAGGAGTCTAGAATTGCACTTAAGACTCCTATTGGTCGTAGGACGGTCCAGCTGAGTCGTGCTCACACAACTCCACAGCCTATCCGTGTTGAGCACCCTCCCGCTCCCTCCTCTCAGCCTTCGAGCTCTCGACCATCTAGTTCTCAGCCGTCTACCTCGGCTCCATCCAGCTCTCAGCCATCTTCCTCAGCCCCCGGTTCGTCGGAGCCCAATCTTCAGCAGGTACTTGAGTATCTAGCTCGCCTTGACGCCCGGTTCGACAGCCTTGAGGTGAAAGTTGATAACCTGCAACAACTTGTGACTCAACGCTTCAATGACATCGAGAGGCAGCTCAATGAGGATGATGAGGATGCCGATGGTGATGATTGAGACCCTTGGCCTCTTATGACAAAAATGGGGAGATTGATTGTTGAGGGGGAGATATTGTTGAGGGGGAGTAGTACAGTATTAACTCAGGGGGAGTGTTACTTGTACTAACACATTTTTTTGTTTTGGGGGAACAGCAGCTTTTGGTTATTTCTGTTGATTTATATTTCTTGTTAGCTGCTGATTGTCTGACAAATGTTTCTTGAACTCCTGATTTGTTGCTTAATGAAGTATTTCTTTTCTAATTATGATTTGATTTGAGAAGTATGATTTGAGAATTGCAAATACGTTTTTGTGCACATGTGAATGGGTATGTTTAACCGTTTGCTAAGCGTGTGCAAAAATTTTTCAACATGTTCAAGAATATGGATCTAATTGGGTGCGCTAGGATTAGGTCATATGTATAGATAAGAGGTTTTGTCACAGAAATGCCAAAGAGGGAGATTGTTGAGGGAAAAATGAGCGTGTTGGCATATTCTTGTGAAAACCTGTGTAAAATAGTGTTGTAACAAGTGTTGTTGCGGAAGGCTTGAAGTGGGCTTGAAGTGTGCTCATTATTGGTCAAAAGAAGTGACTTCGCTCGACCCTCGCTCGACAGCGCGCTCGAGCGAACTCAGGCAGATTCAACCGCTCGACCCTCGCTCGACATACGGCTCGAGCGAACTCTGGCAGATTCAACCGCTGGCAGATTCAACCGCTCGATCATCGCTCGACATACGGCTCGAGCGAACTCAGGCAGATTCAACCGCTCGACCCTCGCTCGACATTGAGCTCGAGCGAACCCAGGTAGAGTGTGTCGCTCGACCCTCGCTCGACACTGAGCTCGAGCGAACTCAGGCAGAGTCAACCGCTCGATACTCGCTCGACATGGCGCTCGAGCGAACTCAGGCAGATTTCGGCGCTCGACCTTCGCTCGAGCCAATGTTCCAGATCACTTACAATGTAGGGTTTTGAACGCCTCATTTGATCGGAACTATAAATAGAACATGTTAGCTTCTGTTCTATGTGTGGAGAATCAGAGCAAAAACCCTAAGGGCCTCAAAGAACTTCTTAGAGCAACCTCTCCCCCATTTGGTTGATTCTTTCTTGGATAAATATTTCTCCATCACAACACATACAAAATCAACTCTTACTTGAGTCCATTGAAGTGGACATTTTTGTTGGCCGGAAGAGTCCGGAGCTGCCGTTGATGCAGAGATCGAGAGGTTCTCGTGGGAAGCTATAGGAAGGTCGGAGTTCCGACACTACATGCGTGTAGAGATCGAGTGGGTCACTCGTGGTGTTGCAAGCCAAGTTTAGCTACTACAAAGGTTTTGTGAGTGTCTCTAAATTGGTTGTAACAAACTAAAGTTTTTATAGTGGATTTGAGGTGGTGTCTTACACCCGGAGTGGTTTTAGATTTTGAAGATGTTCTTCAAATGAGTTTCCACTCCGTGAACAAAATCATGTGTTGATTATTTGTGTTATTTGATTTATTTATTAACTGCTTGTTTGATTAATTTTCAAAAGGCCATAAAAATTAGATTACACCTATTTACCCCCCTCTAGGTGTAGTGTTGTGTAGAACCACTGCTTTTTCAAATAGGATATTGTTGCTCGATGGATCTCGATGAATTATTGCCGGTATGCAGTCATGATGCATATAAGATAAGGCATGTGTTGTGCATTTGATGATGTTCATCCTCTTGTTCCAATCTAGATCTAGAGCTTTAGCATAATTTTTAAGTACAAAAAATAGGCTTCCCCTTTCCATGTACTCATAGACCAAAAGCATGCATCTCTTATGTAAACAAAAATTGTGAAATTTTATAATATTTCGATGTTGAATCTCTATCAACACCTTTATTGTCAAAACTCTTGTCAAAAGTTTTGTTCTCCACTTCTAATCGATGAAGTTTCTTCAAGGCAACTACTTTGCCGCCAGGTAATTCGGCTTTGTAAACACTATCATAACTACCAGTTCCAATACAATATCTAATGTCAAAGTTCTCAGTTGCTTTAACGACATCTTCATATGCAATGTGTCCATCATAATTCCATATCGAGAACAAGTTGTCATCCTTTGTTTCTATCGACTTTGGTTTAGTTTTCTTAACCATGCGTTGACAATAGATTAAAGCCTCAATAACTAAGAAAACAAGAAATATGGAGATGCACCATGTGAGCAGCACAACGGAAATGGAAAGAGAGGATGCCATGTATGTTTTATGAGTATGACTGATGAGTTATAACTTCAAATTAAGGAGCTGATCTATCGTTATCTATGCTCATGACTTGGTTAGTGCCAAATGCCATAATAACAGAGTGAGTCATGCAGAGAGACTCGTGAAAGTCTCCATTGACATGAGGTGTTGGCCATTGTTATCGGTTAGTCTATTGTTCTTATTTTCCTGCGATCACTTTCGCTGCAAAATACCATCAAAAGTCACCGGAAATAAATTGGGTCGCCAAGTCCTTCTCACAATTGTCGAGCCAAGTAAAACATTTTCTGGCAAAATTAGAGATAGCCGTTAATATTAACGTTAATAATTGGGTGGCTGGGTAAAGTTGCCCACACGTACACTTGATTCCATTTAATAACATAAGCATGCGTAACAACTTATGATTAGATCATTCGAGTTCAACCATTTGTTTCTTAAAATTTAATAGATGTGTTATATTATTTTGTAGAATGTAAGAGTAATTTTATTTGTTTTATTTTTGATAATTTAAGGTAAACTAATTAAGTAGTGATCAGGTGGGTATGGTTTGCACAATCTAAATGTTCAGTTATAGTACTTCTGTGTCGACCACTTTTTTTTTTTTTTTTTTTTTTTTTTTTTTTTTTTTTTTCCCCCTAAACAAGCAAATTCATAGATAAATTAAGTAGTTACGTGATATTAGATTTAATGGGTGGGTATCCCCAACAATTATCTCAAAATAAATAAAAACAACACAAGTGGAATAAAGAAAATGAGAATCTGAAGCCAAAAATTGGCTCACACCCATTTCCTCCACTAAGAGAAAGCCGCTTGAAACGATTTTTGTATAGTCTGATAAATAAATTATAAGACTGCGACTAAAAGTCACAATGAAATGATGTGTGCTACATCTTGTTTATCTGGATTGGTTGTAGGAGACTTCCATGACAACTTTATCTTGATCATCGGTTACGAAAACAAGAACATAGGAACGTAACAACCAGAGGATGAGATTATATGCCAGCATAGGACTGTCACTGTCTGTGGAGAAGCGTGTGGTTCACGTGCCACTCTAGGAAATAAGGTTATGGTCGGATCTGAGAGATCCAAAGCCACTAATACCAATGGTTCCTCATGTGATAGTAGCAAACTCTCCCTAGCCAGGCGACGTGTGAAACTAATGCACGGTATAAGCCGTGCGTAAGACACACGCACCGCTCTTTTGATCAGTTTTCTTCGATTGTCTGATAGATTGGCAGTAGAAGAGTTTATTGGCAAAGCATGTGGTAGTCATAGGAGGTTGGTAGGCAGTAGATTGGCGAATCTTGGTGCTACAAACGGAAAACTATGAAAAAATTGGAAGAAAACACTAAAGATAGCTCCAAGGTTAGTCGGACAGGAGGAGTGAGGGAGGAGCCGAAGCTCCACCCCCTCTTTGGGTGGAGGAAATGGAAGAATGACTGGAAGTTTGGTAGAGAGAAAAAGACCCATGGAGAGATAATATCTAACTAAAACCTAAAAGGACTTAAAAGTTACATAGGGCTTGTTTGTTTTCTATGTCAACTACTTAATTAGCTTGTCTTTTCTATTTGGTAAGTGAGTTAACTACTTAATTAACCTTAGGAAAATGTTATTTGATAATGGTTATATTGCATGAATTCATATCAATTTGTAGATTTATTTTGTGTAATCTATTTATGTGATCTCTAGAGTTCGATATGATGATTACAGAAAAATAGGTGCTCCGGCTGTAGCTCAAGTGTCATTTGAGTCCCTACATATTGTGTTTTATTACTTCTACATGGTGCCTCAAGTTCTGATACATTTGTTTAGACAATCACGACTTCCTATTTCTTTTTCCCCATTAATGCATTCTTTAATGGCTCCCATCAATGTTACATAGTCCTTCCCTTAGAAACATTGAGTTTTGATTAAGAGTACTCCATGTCACCTTACTCTCTAATGAAATCTATATTTTTACTTGCTCAAATTTGCTGGCTTTTGAAATGATTGCAGAAAACATTAACTAAAAAAAAAAAAAATTAGTTTGAAATTAAAATCTACCGACCAAACAACAAAGACAGACTATCACACGTACACACACACACCCCAACATATAAGTTCATTGAACAACAAGACACTCTACCTTACAACAAGCATTTCACGATTGAGTTTCATTGTCCCCAATCAGATGCAAGAGTGAAACTGCATGGAGGGGCTTAGCTGAAGGCTTCCTGCTGAAAATAAAATCTTGGGACACACGTTTCATTGTTGGCCATGATTTTGGTTTGGTGGATAGGCATGCAAGTGCTGTTGTAGCAACAAAGCAAATATCTTGTGCAACTCGATGATTTGGCAGTGGTAACCGTTGGTCTAATATTTCATGTAACATTACATTTTGAGATAAGGCTAATGATAATAAAGTCAAAAGTTCTCCTGAATGTCTTCCCATTAATATTTCAAAGGCCACCACTCCAAAGTTATAAACATTGCATTTTTCAGTAACCACCATGTATAGGCCAGTTCTGCATAAAAAGAACAAAAAAAAAAAAAAAATTTTGAAAACTACTAAGAAGTGTAATGCATTTCTTTTTCTTCTTTCATTCCTTTTATTTTTCAAGATTTTCTTTAACAAAGTTATCAAAATTTGTAATCACTAGAAATTTTCTAGAGAAAGTGATTAACATGGCTAATGTGGTAGATGGTGTTATAGGGTCGTTTCTGTAGCAAGGTCACCCAACTAGCATGAATACATGGAAACCACATTTAGAACTATTGGAAGGAGTGAAATAAATAAACCTTTAAAGACATAAGTTATTGCAAAAGGGGAATAATTTACTTGGAACCATATAACCGTAAGTTTCAACAACTAACGTTTGATTTGAGAAATCGGGATGAAGGAGTTTAGCAGTGCCAAAGTTAGAGACAAATGCTTCCAATTTAGAGTTCAATAGGATATTGTTGCTTGATATATCTCGATGAACAATTGCAGGTATGCAATCATGATGCATGTAAGATAAGGCATGTGCTATGCATTCGATGATGTTCACCCTCTTCTTCCAATCCAATTCCAAAACTTCAGTATCATTCCGTAATACACAAAATAGGCTTCCCCTTTCCATATACTCAGATCAAAAACATGCATCGTTTATGTAAACAAAAACCATGAAACTTTATAATGTTTCGATGTCGGATCTCTGTCAGCACCTTTACCTCGTTTTGAAAACTCATATAAAAAGTTGTGTTCTCAGCCTCTAATCGATGAAGTTTCTTCAAGGCAACCACTTTACCATCAGGTAATTCGGCTTTGTAAACACTACCATAACCACCGGTTCCAATACAATATCTAATGTCAAAGTCCTCAGTTGCTTTAATGATGTCTTCGTATGCAATTTGTCCATCGTAATTTCATATTGAGAACAAGTTTCCATTTTTTGTTTCTATCGAATTTGGTTTAGTTTGCTTAACCATCCGTCAACAAAGGAGTAAAACCCCAATAGCAAATAGAGAATAAGAAAGAAGATGGGGATGGAAACAAAAATTGGTATTCTGGTTGATTTTTCACTCGAAACAATTGCTGGAGAGGTTGCAAGGCAAGGAGGGGTACCCTTGAAGCTGTTATCACACAGATTCTTGTTGCCGATTAATGCGAGAGTGGTACGACTCCAATACCCGTCGGGAATTTTTCCGGTAAGATTATTGTAACTGAGATCCAAGAAATCTAAATGCAGTAAACTCCAAAATTCATAAGGGATTTCTCCGCTGAGACAGTTATGACTAAGGCCAATAGATTTTATCAAAAGTATATAACCAATTTGACGGGGAATGCTTCCAGTTAAGAAGTTGCTCAATGACAAGTGCTCCAAGTTCATGCAACTGCCTAGACCACTAGGAATTGAGCCTTTGAGATTGTTATTGTCGAGATTTAGATATTTTAGGGACTTCAAATTCGCTAATTCTACGGGAATAGTGCCGTTGATTTGATTAGAAGACATCCAAACGTACAAGATTGCTAAGATTTCCTAACCTTTTGGGGATGAAACCATTGATTTGATTTGAAGAAATATCCAACACTTCCAATTGGGCGAGATTTGTAAGTGAAGGAGGGAACTCACCCATGAGATCATTGTTTGACAGATCAAGGTGTTTGAGTTTGAATAAAATACCAATCTCAGGTGGGATGCTCCCCCGAAGTCCAGCACGTACGAGAACAAGAGAACTTAAATTTGTCAAGGAAGAAAAGTTGAGGTTCAACGTACTTCCCAACGTTGGGAAGTACGTTGGGAAAATATCGGAGGACTTTTTTCGGTATCCTTCGAGCGGGACTTGTGCTTTCCTCCCACCTAGAAGCTTGACACTTAGGGCATTCATTGTAGGTGGCATTTTCCTTCCAAAACAAAGCACAATCATTCGGGCACACATGTATCTTTTCGTAACTAAACCCCAAGCCACGCTCCAAGCGACGGGCATCGGCATATGAATCAGGGAATAGAGCTTCCGGAAATGCCTCTTGCAAAAGCTTTATGACCATATCGAAGCTCTTCACGGTCCAACTACCAATGCTCTTGATGTGAAGCAGCTTGACGATGAATGACAACTTCGAAAACTGTTTACATGAAGGATAAAGTGGACGTCGTGCATCAGCGACCAACTCCTCGAAAGTAAAGTTTGATTGAGAATTAGAGGTGGATGGTTGATCATCCATGTTTACATCTCCGTCCCATTGCCAGTCACTTCCCATATAGTAACCATGACGAATGTCATCTAACATCTCGTCCAGATCATCTGGGTATTCACTGAAATCTCTGGTGTCATCTTGTTCTTCATCAGACAAAGGAGTGGAAAGGAAAGGATCATCTTCTCCATGGAATATCCAGGTTTGATAAGTTGGATCAAACCCTCTAAGGAACAAATGATCTTCGACAGTACGAATGGAGTGGAAAGCTCTATTCCGACATCTTCTACATGGACACCTAATCTGATCAGTGGTTGGAGTGTGTGCTACGACCATAGCGAGGAATTGTCTAACACCTTCTTCATACTCACGGGAATGCAATCTATCATGAATATGCATCCAAGGTTTATCCATCTTATGCAGCTGAACAGGGAATGGTAAAAAGTGGAGTTAGGTGCATACTGAATTGTAAACCAATAACTAGGTTACGAAACATATATATATAGTGCAAAGTTTGCAACCTCTGAGACTAGTACCACCTTTCTGGCACGCAAGAAGTTGGAGCTAAATATCCAACATTAACCACGCTACTAGTTATTTTCAATTAGTGTATATAAGGTCTACGAACAAAGAGGCTAATCATGCCATAGATTAGGCCGACATCCGGCATCGAGGGAAGGGAACATGGGAAGAAGAAGATAATGTAGAACAAAAGTCAGGTCTAACAATTTCTGAACTGGGAAATTTGTAAGTATAATGCCTTGTGCTGGAATTTTGAGGATAAAAGACAACCCAAGGGATAAAACCTTGGGTTGGTAGGTCAAAGTGATAGGACACACGTAGCTTCAATACAGCCTAACTACTAAAAAGACAAAGTTGAGAAGATGCATTATGACTCTCTATGACCCTGCCTATTAGAATGTTAAGACAATTTACAGTATTGAACATGTTCTCCAACAATTTTATTCATTGTCTAACACTGGGCTAATATGTGTAAGTAGAGTATAGGATAGGCATTACACCACATAACTGTGCACTTCCTATAGCAGCAATTGGGCATGTGTATGATCACATGTCCAAACCATAAACGTACCCAATTCTATTAATGAGTAAGATTTTATTTGAAATCCTAAATGGCTAAACAAATTAAACCATCTACTTTAACCAATATTCAGTTATACAAGAGGTTTGTTAATGATAGTAAACATATGTCCTCCAACAAGGTGTCTTCAAATCCACCCTTGAAAAAATTAAACGTTGGCTCTTCAAGATCAAGTCAACCCAAGAAGAGCACAACAATTTGAACTTCTAACATATGTAACATATGTAACACAAATAAGTTTCATGAAAAATTGCAATGCCAAAGAAGCCCCTCACCCAAAACCTCAAAAGAAAACACAAAAAAATCGGGTACGTGTTACAACAGGATGTTTAAACAGCCATATATAATTGCTTAACACCTATATATATTATGATTTAAAATAGCTACACATGGAACAAGGAACAAAACAGTTAAACAGATAGGCTGAATTAACAAAATTGATGGGTGAAAAAATCACTCAAAATAAGATACAAGTATGTAAGCATAAACAGATATGACACAAAAGAACTTCCAGTTTTGTGTGGCGGTTATATTATATACTCTCAAAATGTACAAATGATAGTAAAACCATACCATATCATATGCCTAGACTGCAGGGAGGTTTATTAAATTCTGTTTACTCCATCTTTTTTAGCAATGGTGTGAAATATACAGGTTGTTGCAGTAGGAATGCGTGGGAAAATTGTCACTCAAAATGATAACATAAAATAGATAAAAGAAGATACGGATGATTACCTTTTGCCCAATAGTAAGTTGAATACCTATCTACAGCAGAAAGATGAATACAATCTGAAGCCAAAATATAGGAGAATTATTTCTTTTGGGATTTTCATGATAAGATAAACATACAGCATATATATAAGAAGGCCATGGACAGGTAAAAATGCTAGGACAACCAGCTCAATATGTTCAATTCTCAGATAGCATGTATGCAACTGCCTTGCAAAAAATGGCCTATTTATATATATTTATATATATATATATGTTTGCTACTAAGTTTACTTAATTATATATATATAATGCAAGCCGGCTAAAACAATTTAATTAAGGTTTTAAGCCTATTTATTTAATTTATTCGACTGTGATACTAGTAATTAAGCTTGCATGCATGGGAAAGTCCTCGATGGGTATTATATATATTTACATACATCTAATTTATATATATGCAGAGGGTAGACTTTTGTATTATGTCAAAGCTAGCTAAGCGTAGTTTATAATATAAACTATATATTATGCCATACCTATACATGATACATACATATAATATAGTTGACTTGACATGCATGCAGCAAGCACTATTAATATAATAATATCATGTACAAACCTCAAATAAATACGTTCCCTACAAGTCTTTTGAAAAAAAATAAAAAAATAGGTCACATTAAATTTTTTTTTTTTTTTTACACTTTCCAGCTAGAGACAACTTGATTACCTTTTTTTTTTTTTTTTTTTTTTTTTTTTTTTTTTTTATAGAATTGTTAAAGAAACATCTCTATTAATTGAGATTTGTACAAATGATCATTTATTTTATTAATAAGCATGGATGGGTCAGGAGAAAAGCGTGTCATATGTTAAATCTACATTTCTAGGCTAGCTAGCTAGTTGTTCAAAAACAAATTAAAAAAATTGCTATAATTAATTCTCATGTCAACCATGCATCTACTGGCTTTTAAGCCACTTGGTTTACCGTGTTAAGTCACGCTAGCATGTATATATATGGTGGCATTCATCATATCCCAAATCACCAGCTTGCACAACACAAAATCATATCCCAAATCAAGGCTAGTGCTATCTGGGAATTTTTGGAATTCATGAATACAATAAAGATTGCACCGAAAATACACACAATTTTAATTAACACGTGAATAGAGGTTGGGAAATTACTCAAAAATTATTATGTACATGAGCAGACAGTACAAAAAGACCAACAAATAATTAAATATGTTTAAAAAAGTTCAATCCAACATGAGGGGAATATATCACTGAATAAGTGTAATTGTATATTTTGATTGATGGAGTGTTCAAATGCAATTCGGGCAATATTTTCCTTTGATCATCCCCTACACTTAAGCTCAAAGGCTCCTATCCTTGTATTTTACAGTTACACACCAGCAGCTGATTATCGGCACATATCCATCCAAGTTCATGATCTCCAAATATTTATAAACGTTGGTAAACATTTTCACAGTGCCTATACCATTACACAGATTTATATTGCAAAATATAGAAATTGCAAAATGCCAGAAGTACCAAACATGCACATATATATATATAACAAATTTACAGGAAAGAAAACGAAGGGCGAATATAGAGAGGCTTACCGTGGCAAACGAGCCTCCGCGAGACACCAAACCACTGTGGCCTGATAAACTGGAACCTGGAGGCTAGGGCAAATCGTGGGAGAATGCCCGGCGAAGATGATGAGTCGGTGAGCTTCTATTTGGTTGGGGCTTCCGGGGATTAATCTGAGCGGCAAGTGTTGCAAAAAATTTCAACTCAAGATGCTGCTTTATGGTTAACTTTGCTTATCCAAAGTTTGGGGGAGGGGGCTGGGGAAGGGGGTAAACGGCTGGGTAAGAAACGAAACAAGAAGGGGAAAAAAAAAAAAGCTGAAAACAGAGAGTTCGAGAATCGCGCGTAAACCCGGTTTTATATCCTTTGTTTTTGCGGCGACATCTAGTCGTGGGAAAAACCAGTAATTACTCGTGGCAAATGCCCATTTACTCATGGGATCATTTGCCTATCATCACGTGCAAAATAGCGACGACTGTCTTCTGACGTTAAAAGTTTTAAGCCACGAAGAATATTAATTATTGGATTCTTTTTCGCGTTAAAAGAATTTGGTGGCATTAAACTGCGTAATTCGTGGCAAATATGTAATTGCCAGTAAAATATTTGTTACCACTATGATCTCATGGTAAATGACCTGTTTCGCTCCCACGGCTTGCTCTGGTGACAATACCAGACTTATTGTCACCAGAGTAAGCTGTGGAACAAAAACTCATGGCAAAAAGCTGATTTTGTTGTAGTGTCATGTGAAAAAAAAAAAAAAAAAAACTGTTTGTCGAACACTAAAATTCAAGATTGAGTTTTCACTTTTTCCAGTCATGCATGTACTTGGTTCCTATGCGAGAATTTGGTTCTGTGCTTAGGCAAGCAATTGCCACTATAGCAGCAAGGCAAATATCCTTTGCAACTTGATGATTTGGAGGTGGTAAGCACTGGTCTAAAATTTCATGTAACATTACATCCTGAGACCATAACAATGATGATAAAGCCAAGAGTTGATCTCCTGGATGTCTTCCCATTAAAATCTACAATACCACCACATCAAAGTTATAAACATCGCATTGTTTAGTGATCACATTGGTATATGCTAGTTCTCCACGAAAAGAAAAGAAAAAGAAAATGAAAAATTATTAAAACTTAACAAAAACTAACATTAAACAATCGAACCATACCTCAAAATCAAGCATATCCTCTCAGTAGTGTTAAATGGTTGTTATTGTAGATGAGTACGTGGAAAACCATTCATGCCACATGTAGAATAATCGGATGGAGTGTAATAAATAAATGATTAAAGACATAAGTTATTGCATAAATATAACAATTTACATGTGGCAATATAACTGATAGCTCTGGCAACTATCGTTTGATTAGAGGAATCAAGACAAAAGAGTTTAGTCGTGCCAAAATCAGAGACAAATGCCTCCAGTTTAGAGTTCAATAGGATATTGTTGCTCAATATATCCCAATGTACTATTGCTGGTATGCATTCATGATGCATGTAAGATGAGGCATGTGCTATGCATTTGATGATGTTCACCCTCTTGTTCCAATCCAGTTCTAGAGCTTCAGCATCATTTCTAAGTACACAAAATAGGCTTCCCCTTTCCATATACTCATAGACCAAAAACATGCATATCTTATGTAAACAAAAACCATGAAGCTTTATAATATTTCAATGTTGGATCTCTGTCAGCACCTTTATCTCATGCTGAAAACTTTTATCAAAAGTTTTGTTCTCTGCTTCTAATCGATAAAGTTTTTTCAAGACAACCACTTTCCCTCCAAGTAATTCGGCTTTGTAAACGCTACCATAACAACCAGTTCCAATACAATATCTAATGTCGAAATCCTTGGTTACTTTGACGATGTCTTCCTATGCAATGTGTCCATCATAATTCCATATCGAGAACAAGTTGACATCCTTTGTTTCTATTGACTTTGGTTTAGTTTTCTTAACCATGCATCGGCAATAGATTAAAGCCCCAAGAACTAAGAAAGCAAGAAACATGGAGATGCACCATGTGAGCAACACAACGGAAATGGAAAGAGAGGATGCCGTGTATGTTTTATGTGTGTGATTGATGAGTTTCGAAGGGGCTAATCGATCGTCATCTATGTCCATGACTCGATCAGTTACTTCCAAACGCCAAAATAACAGAGTGAATCATGCAGAGAGACTGATGACATTGTCCGACGTTGACCTGGAGTCCATGGTTGTGAATGCCGTGCTCACAATTAAAAAAGAAACCAAGTGAATTGCCAACCACAATGCCGTGCTCACCCAATTTGTTGCAGTGCATATATGATTGTGAGGTGCTAGCCATTGTGGTCGGTCGATCGGTCTATTATTCCTATTTTCCAACACGCCAAACATTCATTTTTGCGTCTTTTGGTCACTAATTAAGACTCTTCTACTAATTTATAAAGATCAATAAAAAATAGTGCCTATATATCAATATTGGAAATTTCCTTGAATTGACTTGGATTTTTTATTAATTTCGGAACTTTGTCACGTACGTTAATTCGGATATTACATTCCCCCAAAAGGGTACTCAAAAGGTTGAGATGTTAATTATTCCAATAATAATCAGCTAGTACGTACTATCTCGAACTCAGTCGACGAACCTAACTATTATCCAAACGAATTTACCAATCCTGAGTTTGTTAATAATTGGGTGGCTAGGGAAAGCTGCGCACGTACTACAAGAAAAAATGGCTACTTCCTACAAACACTTTCGCTGAAAATAGTACCAAAGTGGTCAAAAATGTTTATTTTCAACAATTTTGGATCGCCAAGACGTTGTCGCAATTGTCGAGCCAAGTAAAATATTTTCCGGTTAAACTAGAGAGAGCCGTTAATATTAACGTTAATAATTGGGTGGCTGGGTAAAGTTCCGTGGGTACACACTTGATTCCATTTTGAGAAAATAAGCATGCATAATAACTTAAGAGGGGATCATTCAAGTTCAACCAATTTTGATCGAGGAGTCTGAGAACTTTCCATTCTATCTGTTTCTTAAAATATAATAGAAGTGTTATATTATTTTGTAGAATGTAAGGGTACTTTTATTTGTTTTATTTTTGATAATTTAAGGTAAACTAATTAAGTAGTGAGGTGTCAACGACGCAAGGTGTTGTGTCTTTTGAATTCTAAGAACGCGATGCAGTAATTAGTTTTACTTTTATGCGAATACATATATATATATATATATATATATAAGAAGGAATTTAACGTTAGCCCCTAATGTCATTCAAATTCTATTGGCTGATGAGTAGTATTAATTTGAAATGTCATAGGCTCATGTGCAGAAAGTTTTCAAACTGTACGTACTCAACAGTACTGATTCAACGTTATAAAACATTAATTTGCAAGATCAGTATAAGACTATTTCTAGATGTAAATTTTAGCCACAAAGGGATTACATAAAAGTAAACCTACAAATTGATGTGATTTGATATGGTACGTACGTCAGATTGTAAAGTTACTTTTATTATAAATTAAATCTAAAATATTTCATAAAACCACGTCAAACGTGCACACACTCCAACATGTAATTAAGTTCTTCTAACAACAATACATTCTGCCTTACAACAAGCATTTCATGATTGAGTTTCACTGTCTCCAATCAGATGCAAGAGTGAAACTGCATGCAGGGGTTTAGCTTGAGGCTTCCTGCCGGAAACAAAATCTTGGGACACACGTCTCATTGTTGGCCGAGAATTTGGTTTGGTGCATAGGCATGCAAGTGCTATTGTAGCAACAAAGCAAATATCTTGTGCAACTAGATGGTTTGGAGGTGGTAACCATTGGTCTAATTTTCATGTAACATCACATTTTGAGATGATAATGATGATAATAAAGTCAAGAGTTCTCCTGGATGTCTTCCCATTAATATTTCCAAGGCCACAACTCTAAAGTTATATACATCGCATTTTTCAGTAACCACCATGGTATAAGTCAGTTTTGCATAAAAAGAGCAAAAAAATTTAAAACTACTAAAAAGTGTAATGCATTTCTTTTTCTTCTTTTTGTCCTTTTATTTTTCAAGTTTTTCTTTAACAAAGCTATCAAAATTTGTGATCGTTAGAAATTTTCTAGAGGAAGTGATTAACACTTCTAATGTGGTGGATGGTGTTACAGAGTCGTTACTGTAGAAGGTCACCCAGCTCGCATGAGTACATGGAAACCCATTCGTGCCACATGTAGAACTTTTGGGAGGAGTGAAATAAATAAACCATTAAAGACACAAGTTATGTAAAAAGGGAACAATTGACCTGGGGCGATATAACCGTAAGTTCCAACAACTAACGTTTGATTGGAAGAATTAGGATGAAGAAGTTTAGCAATACCAAAGTCAGATACAAATGCCTCCAATTTAGAGTTCAATAGGATATTGTTGCTTGATATATCTCGATGAACAATTGCTGGTACGCAGTCATAATGCATGTAAGATAAGGCATGTGTTGTGCATTTGATAATGTTCACCCTCTTCTTCCAATCTAATTCCAAAGCTTCAGTATCATCCCTTAATACAAAAAATAGGCTTCCCCTTTCCATATACTTACAGACCAAAAACATGCATTGCTTATGTAAACAAAAACCATGAAGCTTTATAATGTTTCGATGTCGGATCTTTGTCAACACCTTTACCTCGTTCTGAAAACACTTCTCAAAAGTTCTGTTCTCAACTTCTAATTGATGAAGTTTCTTCAAGGCAACCACTTTATAACCACCGGTTCCGATACAATATCTAATGTCAAAGTCCTCGGTTGCTTTAAGGATGTCTTCATATGCAATGCGTCCATCGTAATTCCATACCGAGAACAAGTTCCCATTCTTTATTTCTATCGAATTTGGTTTAGTTTGCTTAACCATGCACCGACAAAGGAGTAAAAGCCCAATAACAAAGAGAATTAGGAAGAAGATGGCAATGGGAACAAAAATTGGTATTTGGTTGATTTTGCTGGAGAGGTTGCAAGGCAAGGAGAAATACCCTTGAAGTTATCACACAGATTCTTGTTTCCAATTAATGCGAGAGAGGTACGATTCCAATACCCGTCGGGAATTTTTCCGGTAAGATTATTGTAACTGAGATCCAATAAATCTAAATACGGTAAACTCCAAAGTTCGTAAGGGATTTCTCCGCTGAGAAAGTTATGACTAAGGCCAATAGATTTAATCGAACGTATATAACCAATTTGACGGGGAATGCTTCCAGTTAAGGAGTAGTTGCTCAATGACAAGTGCTTCAAGTTCGTGCAACTGCCTAGACCAATAGGAATTGAGCCTTTGAGATTATTATGACTAAGTATAAGTGTACGTTGATTGGTAAGTTGAGCGATATCAGAGGGAATGCTTCCAGTTAAGGAGTTGTATGACAGATCAAGGTAGGTGAGTTTCAATAGATCACCTAACACGGGTGGGATGCAACCACTGATTCGATTCTTAGAAATATCCAACAAATCTAAACGAGTGAGATTTCTGAGTGAATGATCAGGAAACTCACCCGTAAGATTATTGTATGAAAGATCAAGGTAGGTGAGTTTGGATAAAATACCAATCTCAGGTGGGATGCTCCCCCGAAGTCCGGCTCCTACGAGAACAAGAAAAGTTAAATTTGTCAAGGAAGCAAAGTTGAGGTTCAACGTACTTCCCAAAACGACATCATGATACAAGTAGATCTTTGTCACGCTTGCATCGTCATTGCAAGTGATCCCATAACACATGCATGGATTGGAGGAATAACCGGAGGTCATGTAGTAAGTCGACCACCATCCACTCTCCCGCAGAGTCTGAAAATCTAATTCAGATGCCGCCACAAAGTCAGCCGCGGTATCCAAATAGATTCCGTAGAACAAAACAGAGATGAGCAGGGCAACGGAATTAATGGGAACAGAGGATGCCATGTATGTTTTAATTAAGTGTATGATTGATGCAGAGATCAACTTCCAAGGGGATGAGATCGTTATATAACAGTAAGTCATGCACAGAGACAGACAGTTACTGGAAATTCCATTAACCATGGTTGTTGGATGCAGAACTCTGTACTCCAAGACCCAGTCTTGTTCACGGGTAGGCCATTTTCTAATTTTCTGATCTTCTTTTTCTATTAAGCTTTTAGTATATATAAATAAGAAATTAAGAGCATTTACAATAGGTAAGCTATTTATTTTGCAAATAAAATGTATTAACATTGTAAAATTTTAAAATCTAATTATCGATTTATAAAAATGTTAAAATTTATATAGTAATTTTGTAATTAATTCGAAAAAATAGTAAAAGTGAGAGAATAAACTAAAAATAAAAAAATGGCATGGATTCGGTCATTTTTGGTATGCTAAGTTGCTCCTCTTTCCTTTAAATTTATAAGGGATAATGATAGGCTTTCTACTTTCTACCATCTATTTATTACTCTATAGTGTATTTGAAACTTTTTTTATTATTATTTTCTTTTAAGTATTTTTTTAACATTCTTTATTTTAAAAAATGAAAAAAATATACAACTTCACAAATAGTCACTTCTTTAAGCATTAAGTAAAAAATAAATTGAAAAAAATAAATAAAATAGTAAATATGTAGTAGAAAGTAGTAAGCCTATCATTATCTATTTAAAAGTACAGAAGAAAAGTAAAAGACAAATGCTTCCAATTTAGAGTTCACAAGGATATTGTTACTTGATATATCTCGATAAACAATTGTTGGTATGCAGTCATGATGCATGTAAGAAAAAGCATGTGTTGTGCATTCGAAGATGTTCACATTCTTCTTCCAACCTAATTCCAAAGCTTCAATTTCTTCTTCCAATCTAATTCCAAAGCTTCAATATCATCTCTTAATACACAAAATACTTCCCATTTCCATATACTCATAGGCCAAAAACATGAATCGCTTATATAAACAAAAATCATGAAGTTTTATAATATTTCAACGTCTTTGTCAACACCTTTATCTCGTTCTAAAACTTTTATCAAAAGTTTTGTTCTCAGCTAGTTCTTTAAGGCAATCACTTTACCATAAGGTAATTCAGCTTTATAAACACGATTATAGCCACCGGTTCCAATACAATATCTAATGTCAGAGTCCTCAGTTGCTTTAATGATGTCTTTGCATGCAATGTGTCCATCGTAATTCCATACTGAGAACAAATTCCCATTCTTTCATTTAGTTTTCTTAAGCATGCGTCGACAAAGGAGTAAAACCCCAAGAACTAAGAAAACAAGAAAGATAGAGATGGGGACAATAGTAATTATTCTGGTCACAATTGAATTGTTATTAATTGGTTGAAGGGCAAGGAGGGAAACCAATAAAATCACTGCACAGATGCTCGTTTGACGTTTCCAATTAATTTGTCTGGATTTTTATAAGCGTATGGAATTAAATTGAATGACAAGTCGACGAGACATCTACAGAAGTGAAATTGTGGGTAATGTTGCCAGTTAGATTATTATGGCTGAGATTCAAAAGCCTCAATTCTAGTAGATTTGTACTTCCCAAAGTTGGAAGAGGTAACATTCCGGTAAGGAAGTTATGACTTAGGTTGAGTGTATATAGACTAGTAAGTTAAGGACTTGTTGCTGAATGACAAGTGCACCAAGTTCTTGCAACTGCCTAGACCAATAGGAATTGAGCATTTGAGACTGCTAAGAGCCTTATGGCTTATTACCCGTTTTCCAAATATAAATTTTGGATTCGAAACACCTCATTATCTTGTATTATTATTATTTTTTTAAAAGTACCTACCCACCTAATTTGCTGCTGTGCATATATGATTATGAGGTGCTGGCCATTGTGATCGGTCGATCAGTCTATTATTCTTATTAAAGGTCCTATTTGGATTTAAAAATCGTTTCACTTAGAGCATGTTTGGGGTTGCGTTTGATAGTTAAAAAAGTGCTTTAAAATGGTTTAAAGTACTTAAATGATAAAATTGACATGTTTGGTAATTTTATAATAAAGTATTTTTAAATAAAAAAAAGCTAGAAAAATACGTTTTAACAAAAGCATCAAAGTGATGCTTTTTGTTAAAAGCACTTTATAAAAAGTAACTCCTATTTTTTCGTTACATGTATATTACAAAATGCTTCTCACTATTTTACCACAACGACAACTTTGCCCCTCCCCTTCCCAGCCCCCCTTCCTTATAATTATTTGATCTCTGTTAATTATTTCTTCCTGCCATATTCAAGTTGTAGGTATATACAGTACTGCACAAACATGCAGTTTATTCAATGCAAGAATATTATTCCATTATAATTACTGAAAAATCTATTAGACTATTTTCGTTGTTATTTTATTATAATATTTTATTTCTATCAAGCATATACCCTTTTGTGTCATTTCTACCTCAAAAAATACTTTTTAAATTTGTTTCCAAACAAATCTAATATATTTGAAAGTACTTTAGACATACGGATTCCAAACAGTAAATAATTTTTTAATAGTAGAACTTATACGTTAAGCTTTAAGCTATAAGCTTTAAGCTAAAAGTAATATTTTCTACCACAACCCCAAACATGCACTTAATCTCATTATTATAAATTTTTTAAATTTCTACACAAAATATAATAAATAATTCAACTTTTTCAAATCTCAATTAAATTTTTCTAAATCACAAAATAATAATAATATTAAAAAATAATATTTTAATAATATTTTATTCAATTTTCATTTTTCATTTAAAACCATCTCATCTCTAAATCCAAATCAATCCTAATTTTCCAATATGCCAGCCATTAATTTTGGCGTGTCTTTTGGTAACTTAAGACTCTTCTACCCCTTAAAAATGTCAATTAAAGCAATCCCTATAATATCAATTTCGAATTAAGGAGTTGATGAGTTTTAACTTCGAATCAAGGGGTTGATCGTTCGTTATCTATGTGCATGATGACTCGGTTACTTGATTCCAAGCGCCAAAATAACACAGTGAGTCATGCAGAGAGTTGATTCCCGACATGCAGTCTCCGTTGACCTGGAGTCCACGCGCGACCACTATTGTTGGAAATTCCCTCTGAAAACTCTGCATGCATCTCCCGTGGTCCATTAACCATCGTTGATGACTCCAAGTCTTCACGTACGTAGGTGGGCCATTTTCTTTTCTGATCTTCTTTTTCTAAGCTTAGCTTTCTGTATGTATAACTTTTAACCTGAATGGCACTTATGCAAATAAGTACTACAAATGGGCAATTAATTAAGATGGTTAACCACTTAATTTGTCAAAATATGTTCTCTAATGGCTCATCTAAAAAGAAAGTTGAAAAAATCTATTTTATATTCTTACTATATATATATATTATTATATATAATTGCTTATCCACATTAAGAGTACTGATCGATGAAATATTCACTTACTTACCTATAAATGGTTTACTCTTTGAATATTTAAAATTGAAAATATTTTGGTTACACAAATCATTTCATCTCATTTAATCATTACAACTTTCTCAAGCTCTCACACAAGATATAACAAACAATTTAACTTTTTCAAATCTTAAAACAAACAAATTTAAAAAAATTATATTATAATAATATTTTATTCAACTTTCATCCAATTTCATATATGCAATCAAACGAGGCCTAAGTGATGTTTGAAAAGTTTATAATAAAATAATTCAATTCTGCTACATACAATTACTTTTGTATATTTTTTGTACACTTCGTTAATGTGGCGAAACTTAACTGTTATTTTATATTAAAAAAACAATGCAGCCAATCGCATCAGTTTGTAGCAAATGAATACGAAAAAATGAATGTACGTTAAATATTTTAAAATAATTTTACAATATAAATTCGTTTGGATAGCAAAAAGTTACTATCCAAACGAATTTACCAATCGGGAGTTTGTTAATAATTGGCTGGCTGAGGTAAAAGTTGCGTACACTTTGATTCCATTTAGAAAAATAAGCGTGCGTAAGGCGTAATGGTAAGCCAAGTCAAGAGCGGATCATTTGAAATCTTCTCATTCTGTTGTTTCTTAAAAGTTAATAGAAGTGTTATATTATTTTTTAGAATATAAGAGTAATTTTATTTATGTTATTTTTTAAAATTTAAGACAAACTAAGTAGTAAGCTGGGTTTGGCTTAATGTTCAGTAATATACATAAGTTTTTTCATCGTCCGTCTTTAATTCCGTGGTTTGCTGGACAATGAATAACTATCAAACACACCGTATATCTACTCATTCTCTCTTTCTCAGATAAAAAACCAAAAGCTCCATGTCGGCTTCCTTCTCCTCCTCTTTCTTTCCCTCGTTCCTGGAGATCCACGATTGAGAATATCAATTTGCTGCTGTGTATGATTAATTTTGATTGTGAGTTGTTGGCAATTGTGGTCGGTCGATCAGTCTATTATTCTTATTTTCTTCCAACAAACCAACCATTAATTTTGGCGTGTCTTTTGGTCACTTAAAACTCTTCTACTAATTAAAGATGTCAATTAAAGCATCTCTATAATATCAATTTCGGAATCTCAGACGTGGAATTTTCATTAATTCCGTAAGACTTTGTCACGGATGTTAATTCGGTTCTTAAATTCCCCCAAAGAGTACTCAAAAAATTAGGCTAATTATTTCAATAGTAATCAACAAGTACATACTACCTCAAACTCAGTCTGATGAACCTAAACTAAGATCCGATTTGGATAATAAGTTGAGATGAAATTTGAACCTTGAATAAAATTTATTAGAATATTATTATTATTTTGAGATTTGAAAAAATTTAATTATTTATTATATTTTATATGAGAATTCGAGAAAATTGTAATGATGAAATGACATGATACGGTTCTTGTATCCAAACGGAGCCTTCAGGGGATGTTTGGTAATATTTTTCATCTCATCTCATTATCACATCTCATTTTATCCTATTAACAAGATTTAAAAAAATATTTCTGAAAAATAAGCACATTCAACAAGAAATTTCGGCGATAGACATTAGAGCGTGTAGCATCTGCAGTGAGTCCTTGGCGCGTTTGAAAAGTAAAGGACGACTCGGAAGTCGCCGATTCTGAGTGAGAGCCAATCAATGAAGCATTGACCATTGTTGTTGGATGAAACTCAAAAATTGAACCAAAACCTCAAAATCATGCCACCTACCACATTAGCGGTAATACGTGGGTGTTAATCATATGTTCTTACGAGGGGTTAGTCTTTCATATAAGTGTTGGAGTATAGCATCAAAAATAGAAGATATGGAATTAAAAGCTAAATATGAGAAGGGCAGATTAGAGAATGTACATTGACAGTTATTTCTGTTAATAAGCCGCCATCTGTTATTCTCTTCTCATATCTGTATAAATACATGTAAAACGTTTGTATCAATTCATTCAATTCAGTAGCCTTAATGCAATATACGATAGCCTTCTTTTCTTTCTCTCTGTTTTTCTAGTTATCTAGAATTTAATCTTCTGTTTGTCAAGTTCTTAACATGGTATCAGATTAAACATTCCGCACACCAGAACTTGATCTTTCTATTTTCTGCATTACAATATCTTTTCTCAAGATCTTGTAGTGATTCTTGCCCAGTGTTTTCTTTCAAGAATTGCAAATCTTTATCATTCTTGAAATGGCCTCTGAAGGTTCTGCAAATTCTGTGAATATTAATCCATCAGATGACTCTTTCAGTCCTTACTACATTCATCCCAGTGATAATCCAAGTATTCTTCTAGTCTCAGAGATCTTCAATGGAGACAATTATGTTGCTTGGAGTAGATCGATTGTTATAGCCTTGACAGTCAAGAATAAAGTTGCATTTGTTGATGGTTCTGTCCACCCACCTTCCACCACTCAAACCATTGCATACACAGCTTGGTTGCGTGCAAACAACTTAGTGCTTTCTTGGTTGATCAATTCTATCTCCAAGGAGATCAGAAATAGTATATTGTATGTTGCCTCAGCCTTGGATCTATGGAATGAATTGAAGACTCAGTATTTGAGAAGTGATGGACCGAGAGTATTTCATCTTGAGAAGTCATTAAGTTGCATTAATCAAGGTTCTTTATCAATCACAGAATATTTTAGTGCCTTCAAAACACTTTGGGATGAGTATGTGAGTTATTGTCCATTTCCTACTTGCACATGTGGAAAAATGTCATCTTGTACATGTGATCTTTTTACTTTTTTGCTACAAAGACAGCAATCTGACTATGTTTTAAAGTTTCTTGTTGGATTGGATGATTCCTATGCTTCTGTTAGAAGCCAATTACTTCTTGCTGTCCCATTACCAACTATGGCCAAAGTATTCTCTCTATTGATTCAAGAAGAGTCTCAAAGACAGCTTAGCAATTCAGTTTCTAGTGAAACTCATGCACTGATGGTAAAGCAGTTGAACCCAGCAGCTTCTTCATATCGATTCTCAAAAGAAAAATCCAAGAAAGCTTCACTTCACTGCACACATTGTGGATACAATGGTCATACCATTGAAAAATGTTTTCAGCTTCATGGTTATCCCCCTGGGTGGACTGGACCAAAAGGGAAACGAAATTACTCTTCTCATAATGCCATTTCAGCTGAAGTCTGCAATCAAACCAACAATGAGGAACCAAGGTTTTCTTTAACTGCTGAAGAAATCAATAAACTCATATCTCTTGCCAACAATTCTCAGCCTTCCACAACTGTTCAGCCTTCAACTTGCAATCTTATTACATCTTCAAACTTCTCTAGTAATGTCTCTAAATATCCTACTTCATTTACTCAAAAATCCAATCATCATTGGATTCTCGACACTGGTGCAACAGATCATATGATCTGTTCACCACTTTTATACTGCTTTCCTCCCAAAGATATTAACACATCAATAAACCTGCCAAATGGCCAAACAGTTCCAGCCACTCATATTGGCACAATTTGCCTTTCCAATCAAATTTTCTTATCAAATGTACTATGTGTACCTTCATTTTCTGTTAATCTCTTATCTGTTTCAAAGCTCACCAAATATTCTAATCTTTGCTTATCCTTTTCTCATTCTCACTGCCTTATACAGGACCAATACCTAAAGAAGATGATTGGGATTGCATTTGAGAAACAAGGGCTCTACATTTTACAACAAGCTGATTCTAAGGCTTCTTCTTGCAACACATCTAAGTCTAATTCAGCCTCCTTTGCTTCAATTGTTTCAAACAATTCTTCAGATGTCTAGCATTATAGATTAGGTCATGCATCCCATTCTAGAATGCTTCTTCTAAAAAAGTTAGATCCCTCAATTTCTATCAATTGTCAAAGTGTTTGTGATGTATGTCCATTAGCAAAACAAAGAAAGCAACCCTTTGCTGTATCTGAAACTAGTTCTAATAAAATTTTTGATTTGATACATTGTGACATATGGGGTCCATTTGCAACAATTTCCTATTCAGGTTATACATATTTTTTAACAATTGTAGATGATTTTACAAGATGTACTTGGGTTTATATGCTTAAAACCAAGTCTGAAGTCCCTTTTTTACTCAAGAACTTTTGCAACATGATAAAAACTCAGTTCAACACAACTGTTAAAACAGTAAGGTCTGATAATGGACCAGAATTTCTCATTAATGATTTTTATCATGAAAATGGCATTTTACACCAAAGAAGTTGTATAGAAACTCCACAGCAAAATGGAGTAGTTGAAAGAAAACATCAACACTTAATTAGCACAGCTAGAGCTTTAATGTTTCAAGCTAATATCCCTTTGTCTTTTTGGACTGACTGTGTGTTAGTTGCTGCCCATATAATAAATAGAATTCCCACCCCACTTCTCAATAATAAAACACCTTATGAAATGTTGTTTAACAAAATACCAAAACTTTCTCATTTAAAGGTTTTTGGTTGCCTTTGTTTTGCATCTACATTGCAGCATCACAGACACAAATTCGATCCAAGAGCTACAAAATATGTTTTCCTTGGATATCCATCTGATATCAAAGGTTACAAAGTCATGGACCTCAATAGCAATAAAATTTTCATTTCAAGGAATGTCACATTCCATGAAAATGTTTTCCCATTCAAAGCTGTTCCTACAAATCCTCATGCTCATTCTTTTTTGTTTCCTGCCTTAGAGGATTTATACAGTGCAGATTATTCTTCTAAAATCCCAGTTGTTAATCCTAACCAGAGTGAATCATCAAATTTGTCCATTAATGACTCTATACAAAACATTGATCCAAATATTCCCAATCTAAACATTGATCCAAATCTGTCCATAATTCTTGATCAATCCAATAATAGCCCAGACAGAAGAAAATCCTCTCGAGTTAGACACAAACCTACTTTCTTGCAGGGCTACTATTGCAGCAATGTTTCTTCAAATGCAACCCCTCTCACTTCTTCTAATGATGCTTCTAAAGGTAATCCATATCCTATCTCATCCTTCTTATCTTCTAGTAGAATATCTAATTCCCATAAAGCTTTTCTTGCTTCAATTTCAAACTGTCCAGAACCTAAATCTTATAAACAGGCTGCACAATTTCCTGAATGGCAAAAAGCTATGAAAAATGAACTTGAGGCTTTGGAGTTAAATAAAACTTGGAACCTTGTTACTCTACCTAAAAATAAACAGACTGTTGGTTGTAAATGGGTTTTTAAAGTCAAATATAAAGCTGATGGAAGTATAGAGAGGCACAAGGCCAGATTAGTGGCAAAGGGCTATACTCAACAAGAGGGTTTGGATTTCTTTGATACTTTTTCTCCTGTGGCAAAAGTGACTTCTATTAGACTATTACTTGCTGTGGCTGCAATTAAGAACTGGCATCTCCACCAATTGGATGTAAACAATGCATTTTTGCATGGTGATTTACAAGAAGAAGTTTACATGGAGCTGCCCCCTGGAATGCCTAATGCAGAAAACAAGGTTTGCAAACTTTTAAAAAGCCTTTATGGTCTCAAACAGGCATCTCGAAAATGGTTTGAAAAACTATCTACTGCCCTCATTAGTTATGGTTTTACTCAAGGGAATTCTGATTGCTCTCTTTTTATAAAGAAATCCACAACATCTTTTATGGCATTGCTGGTATATGTTGATGATGTGTTGCTGGCCAGTGATAGCTTACAAGAAATTCAACTCTTAAAAGAATTTCTGCATGATCAATTTACTATAAAAGATCTGGGGCCCCTCAAATATTTCCTTGGATTGGAAATAGCAAGATCCAAAGCAGGTATTTCCATCTGCCAAAGGAAATATGCATTGGATATTCTTCAAGACACAGGAATCATTGGTGCAAAGCCTGCACCCTTTCCAATGGAGACCAACTTAAAGTTGACAGCCAATGATTCTGATTTGTATGAAGATCCTTCAGCCTACAGAAGACTCATTGGGAGACTACTATACTTAACACTTACAAGACCAGACCTTGCTCAGTCCAAGTCCTAAGCCAATTCCTAGCTAAGCCTGCTGTAAGTCATTATCAAGCAGCAGTTAGAGTGTTAAGGTACTTGAAAGCAACTCCAGGCCAGGGATTGTTCTTCTCGGCATCCTCAGAAATGCAACTCAAGGCATTTTCAGACAGTGATTGGGCAGGGTGCATTGATACAAGGAGAAGTGTCACAGGGTTTGCAGTGTTTTTGGGTAACTCATTGATCTCATAGAAGTCCAAAAAGCAAGTAACTATTAGTCGATCATCTGCTGAAGCAGAATATCGAGCACTTGCAGCCACAACATGTGAAGTCCAATGGTTGAATTATGCACTACAGGATTTACAGATTCATCATTCTCAGCCAACATTGATGTATACTGATAGCAAATCTGCCATGTCCATAGCCTCCAATCCAGTTCAGCATGAAAGAACCAAACACATCCAAATTGACTGTCATTTAGTTCGTGAAAAACTACAGCAAAACCTTATCAAGCTATTCTACATTCCATCTCGACTACAGTTGGCAGACATCCTTACAAAACCACTTGGTTCTTTACCTTTTCACCATACTCTCCACAAGATGAACATCCTCAATATTCATGTTCATCTTGAGGGGGGGTGTTGGAGTATAGCATCAAAAATAGAAGATATGGAATTAAAAGCTAAATATGAGAAGGGCAGATTAGAGAATGTACATTGACAGTTATTTCTGTTAATAAGCCGCCATCTGTTATTCTCTTCTCATATCTGTATAAATACATGTAAAACGTTTGTATCAATTCATTCAATTCAGTAGCCTTAATGCAATATACGATAGCCTTCTTTTCTTTCTCTCTGTTTTTCTAGTTATCTAGAATTTAATCTTCTGTTTGTCAAGTTCTTAACAATAAGAAACAACGAGGTCACCAGCATGTGCAATCGTTTGTTTATTTAAAACATTTTATCATTATAATTTTTATAAATTTTCACATAAACTAAAATAAACAATTCAATTTTTTCAAATCTTAAAATAATACTAATATTAAAAATTTTTACTATAATGATATTTTATCTGACTTTTAAAAAAACATCTCATTCCATCTATGTAATCAAACTGTAAGGGCCGGGTCAATGCCAAATGAGGTCTTAGATTTCATTCAGGCAGTGGAGTGTTCTGATAATATTTTATTACTATTTATTATTTTATTATTAATTTTTACTACTTTTTATTAGTATTCACTATTATTTAATATTTTATCATTATTTTTTTACTTTTTTTTCATTACTATTCACAGAATATCTTATATCACCTTACTACTCAAATGCAATATTAGGCAAAGCTTCAAAAAAGGCTTTTATAAATATATATTTATATATATATATTATAGTAGTTAAATATTCTGTTTAATACAAATGTTTGGAATCTTATTTAAAATTAATGGTTCAAACCTTCTTAGACAAAAGAATTATTTATCAACTTTTTGTGTAGGCTAAATTTTAAAAGAGTAGTCTAATCATTTTCCTAATTCTCCGTGATAAAAAAACTCATTCAGAATAATTTTTCAGAATAATAATCTTCCCGTGAGCCATTTACTTTTCTTTTTTAAGCTTTCTTTATTTATAATATTTTTTTCTTTAGGGTCCATAACTTGTGCCAGGAATACTTATCCAGATATCTATATTAAAGGAAAGAAAATAAGATGAGATAAGTGGATCATCTTCCAAACCTTTAATGAGTGTGTCCATTGACCGTGAGTCCATGACGAATGTTATTGGAAATTTCCCTAAGAAAGCGACCATTCCCCATGGCCATTGGCCATTGACCATCGTTGTTGGATGACTCCTAGTCTATTGTTCCAGTTTACCAACACTCTAGCCATTTTGGCGTGTCTTTTGGTCAGTTAAGACTAAACTAGAGATCAAATAAAGCAATCCTCACGTATCAATTTCAGAATTTCCTTGACTTGGAATTTTCATCAATTTCGGAATCAACAACTACTTTGGACTTAGTCCGATGAACTTAAAGACATGCCAAAGGTTGTGAATAGTCTTTTCATTGTAATAAATTAATCACAAAAATCAATTTTGTTGTAGTGTATTATCCAAAAGAATTTACCAATTCTGAGTTTGTTAAGAAATATATTGTGGCTGAGGTGAAAGCTGCGCCCACTTGATTTCATTTAGAAAAATAAGTCATATATATCATGCATAATGCGCAATGGTAGGCCAGCCAACTTAAGAGCAGATCGTTCAACCAATTGAAGAGTCACAGAACTTCCCATTCTACTTGTTTCTTAAAATTTAATAAAATTATTATATGATTTTTTAGAATTTAACAGTAATTTTTTTTTAAATGAGGGTATATTACAATTATTTGATAATTTAAAGTAAACTGAGTAGTAAGGGGGGGTATTGATTGCACAATCTGAATGATCAGTTAATTATATACCTATTCATTGCACCATACTTAGTGCCTAAATAGAAATATTCATTCCAACATTCACCTTACTTTCTAATTAATGTCCACAAGTTAGACAAAACGTATGAGAAATGATATTTATAGTCTTAAAATGTGTAAGTCTGGTGCATTCATTATGAAAAAAAAAAAGGATAAATATAGAACCCACGAAAAAAATAGAGAAATTGTCCCTCAGACACTAAAATTCAAGATTTAGTTTTCACTCTTTCCAATCATGGACTTGGTTCCTCAGATGTCGAAGTGAAACTGAATGTAGGAGCTTAGCCTTCGGCTTCTTGCAGGAAAGAAAATCTTTGGACACACGTTTCATTGTAGGTCGAGAATTGGGTTCTGTGCTTAGGCAAGCAATTGCCAGTGTAGCAACAAGGTAAATATCCTTTGCAACTTGATGATTTGGAAGTGGTAAGCGCTGGTCTAAAATTTCATGTAACATTAAATCCTGAGACCATAACGATGATGATAAGTTCAAGAGTTGATCTCTTGGATGTCTTCCCATTAAAATCTCCAATACTACCACACCAAAGTTATAAACATCGCATTGTTCAGTGATTACCATGGTATAGGCTAGTTTTGCATGGAAAGAAAAGAAAAAAAAAAAAAAATTAAAAGTGTAATGCATTTTTTCTTCCTCCTTTCCTTTCTTTTTTTGTTTTCATTTTTCTTTTTTATAAAGTTGTCAACACTTGTAAATGCATGAAGCTCTCTAGAGGAAGTGATTGTTTGCAACATTCAGTTCATCACTAACATATGTAACAAGGCTAACGCGACAAATAGTGACAGAACCACATGGAGACCAAATGGAGCCATTGCCCCCTAGCATTAAAATAAATAAATAAATAAATAAAAATTGAAAACTTTATTTAATTTGAAATAAAATTGAAAATACTGTATTTTCGCCCTCAAAGAATTAGAAAATCTCTTGAAATTCTTCAAAAGTATATATGCAAAGTCTTCTTCTAATTCCATCTAAAATTGTCTCCATTAGTGTTCTCAAATTTTTAATGTGACCAGTTATTTAAGTTTGATAAAATTGTTTGTTATAGATCATTGTTTGAGTATGAAGCAGAATATATATATATATATATATATATATTTATATGCTGTACACATATAATCATCATCTTATATAACTGGTTGTTATTGTAGATGAGCGCATGGTAAATCATTCATGCCACAGGTAGAATAATTGGAAGGAGTGAAATAAGTAATGATTAAAGATATAAGTTATTGCACAAAAATAATAATTTACCTGGAGCAATATAACCGTAAGTTCCGGCAACTAACGTTCAATTAGAGGAATCAGGATGAAGGAGTTTAGCCAAGCCAAAGTCAGAGACAAATGCTTCCAATTTAGAGTTCAATAGGATGTTGTTGCTCGATATATCCCGATGAACTATTGCTGGTATGCATTCATGATGCGTATAAGATAAGGCATGTGCTGTGGATTTGATGATGTTCACCCTCTTGTTCCAATCCAGTTCTAGAGCTTCAGCATCATTTCTAAGTACACAAAATAAGCTTCCCCTTTCCATGTACTCATAGACCAAAAACATGCATCTCTTATATAAACAAAAACCATGAAACTTTATAATATTTCGATGTCGAATCTCTGTTAGCACCTTCACCTCATTGTGAAAACTCTTATCAAAAGTTTTATTCTCCACTTCGAATCGATGAAGTTTCTTCAAGGCAACCACTTTGTCGCTGGGTAATTCGGCTTTGTAGACACTACCATAACCACCAGTTCTAATACAATATCTAATGTCAAAGTCCTCAGTTGCTTTAATGATGTCTTTGTATGCAATGCGTCCATCATAATTCCATATCGAGAACAAGTTGCCATCCTTTGTTTCTATCAACTTTGGTTTAGTTTTCTTAACCATGCGTCGGCAAAGGAGTAAAGCCCCAAGAACTAAGAAAACAAGAAACATGGAGATGCCCCATGTGAGCAGCACAACGGAAATGGAAAGAGAGAATGCCATGTATGTTTTAATCAAGTGTATGATTGATGCTGAGTTCAACTTCCAAGGGGCTGAGATCGTTATATAACAATAAGTCATGCGCAGAGAGAGAGAGAGTTCCTGGAAATTCCATTAACAATGGCTGTTGGATGCAGTACTCTGTACTCCAAGACCCAAGTCTTGTTGACGTAGGTGGGCCATTTTCTAATTTTCTGCTCGTCTTTTTCTATTAAGCTTTCTGTACATATAAATAAGCAACTAAGAGTGAACTATAAATAATTGCTTATCCACATGATTTTTTTTTTTTAAAAGAACTTATCCACATGATTTAGTGTGAACTCACCCAATTTGCTGCTCATCTCTGTGATTGTGATTGTGATTATGAGGTGCTGGACATTGTGGTCGGTCGGCATCCCATTCTTATTTTCTAACACGCCAGCTATTTTGGTGTCTCTTAGAGCATTAGCATTAGACTCATCAAATTCATTTTCAAAATTTAATAAAAAGTATAAATTTTTCATAAATCCAAAATATTCATATCTATAATTTTACACTGAATTAGCCATTAGATTCATCAAAATAATAATATAATATTATTTTTTTAATAATAATATTTTTAATTTTTTTCTTAATATTTTGTAATTATGCTAACCATATAGATATTAATAGTTTAATTTAGTACTTAAATAATTGATTCCCAAATAATTTAGAATAAAATAAAATAAAACCATTGTCTATTAAAATTAGAATAAAATATTAGTTTGAAGGTAGAATAGTAGACCTTCAAATTTGAAGGAATAGCAACAATTACTGTAGCTCAAAGTTTCCCAAATACCCATTTGATGAATCCAATACAAGTTCATTTCAAGTAAATTCATCAAAATTTAAAGATGTATTAGCTTTTGATGAAGCCAATGCTAGTGCTCTTACCCGTCAGTTATGGCTAGACTAAAGATCAAATAAGGCAATCCCTATATAATATATATCCAATATCGGAATTTTCTCTCCCAGAACCTAATCTCTTATGATATATAAATTAAATGAAAAATTTGAATTCAAAACCCTCCACTTCTGTTCTATAAAAAAAATATATCGAAAGTTTCTTGACTCGAAATTTTCAATTTCACAAGACTTTGGCTCTGTTTGAATGCTTAAAATATCTTAATATATATGTCAATATTAGTAAAATAATTAAAGTTAAAATATTTTATTAGATGTTAAAAAATAAGTTAAAAAAATTGAATAAAAATATTATAAATTACTTGAACTATAGTTTGAATATAATTTTTTTTTTCAAATTTGAAAAGTTGTTTTTTTTAAGTTTAAAAAATTTATAATGATTAGATGAAAAAGTTAAATATTTGAAATTAAAAATATTTTATATTTATTAATAATTTTATAATTTTTTTTAATATTAAAACGATTTTTTAAAAAATAGCACATTCAACAAGAAATTTCGGTATTATACGTGTAGCATCTACAGTGAGCGGCCCAGCGGCGTTTGAAAAGTAAAGGAGAACTCGGAAGTCACCGACTCCGAGTGAGAGCTAATCGAAGACAATTTACCATTGTTGTTGGATGACACCTAGTCTTCGCGTGGGGCACTACTTTGAAATAAAGGTTAGGGCTGAGCACCGATTCAATCGGAGTCGGATTTGGCCTCCTCCGACTCCGACTCCGACTTTGTCGGAGGCCGAATCCGACCTCCTACTCCGACATGTCGGAGCGGAGTCGGAGTTGGGCTTTTTGTTGGGCTTTTTTATTGGGCTTTTTTTTAGACTTTTTTCTTTGACCCAATTAACATTTAATTTTACAATTTGCAACTCAAATCGGATTTGGGCTTCTATATCAATTTTTTTAAAAAATATAATTTGAGATTTCTAATTTATCTAACCAAAATTATTACATTAGAAAATAAAACTAAATTCAAAATCTATCACTATAAAAAATAAAACTAAATTCAAATGTGCAACCAAAATTAAAAACTAAATTAAAACTAAATACACACATTAAAATTACATAACCAAAATTACAACCTAAAATTAAAAATACATAACCAAAATTAAAAATACATAACCAAAATTAAAACCTAAAATTAAAAATAAATAACCAAAGGTCCAAAATTACAACCTAAAATTAAAAATACATAACCAAAATTAAAACTTAAAATTACAAATACATAACCAAAGGTCCAAAATTAAAACATAAAATTAAAAATACATAACCAAAATTAAAACCTAAAATTAAAAATACATAACCAAAGGTCCAAAATTACAACATAAAATTAAAAATACATAACCAAAGGTCCAAAATTACAACATAAAATTAAAAATACATAACCAAAGGTCCAAAAAATGTCATTTTTCAACTTGTGCCTGAAAAAAAAGAACAAAATTAGTAAAGAAATAAGATACCATATAAATTTATAAAAATAAAGAAAGCAAAATTGAAATAAGATACCAGAAACAAGATTGTCAATCATCTTCACGAAGTATGCTGGCCATAGAATTGGCTAATTCTGCATTAAGATGTTAAAGTATAGGAAATTAATATTACAAAATGTTAAAATCAACTCATATAAGAACTTAAAAAAATTTTCTAATACATTACCTGAGTCTAGCTTATAGCTCTCAGCATCATCAATGACTTCAGAATAATTTTGACTCAAGCATATGGGAGTAGACTTCAACCAATTTTGCGAGCACACAAGAGCTTCTACAGTTTTGGGAGCCAAAGAGCTCCTAAACGGATCCAGGACACGGCCTCCTGTACTAAATGCTGACTCAGATGCAACGGTGGTGATAGGAATGGCCAAGATATCTCTTGCCATTAGAGCAAGAACTGGATACTTGGTGGAGTTGACTTTCCACCAAATTAAAATATCGAAACTCCCCGTAGGAATCTCAATGTTCTCCAACAAATACCGCTCTAACTCCGACTTAGAATCCATCAATGATGCTGTATGCTCTTTATGGAACTCCCTCAAAAAATCCAAGGGATCATAATCTGTAACAATACTACTACTCCCCATTGATGCACTAGCTTCACCGCTTTGAGTTTTGTTAGCACCAATTACGCACCCACCACCAAACTCTACATATGCCTCATACAAATATTCCATATCCCTCTTGAGGAGTGCAACAAATTCCTCACCCTTCTCCTCACCCAATGTTTTCTTGAACCAATATGCTTGAGTAACCAATTTGAACCGTGGATCAAGAATAGCAGCAATAAACAACAACCGATTTATTTTTTCAAGATCACCCCAATACTTATTATACTTTGTCTTCATTCTGAAAGCCATTGAACTCAAACGTCGATTACTATTGTCACAAAAATTATTCAAGTGTTTATGAATGGCAATAAGCTCTTGGACATAATTATTTGATGTGACATATAGTGTACCAAAAATGCGCAATGTAACACCATAAAATATTTGAAGAAACTTCGAAAAGTTTCTTATAGTCTCCCAATCATCCGGCCCAGGAGCTCCTAGACCCTTTCTCCCATGTCCATCCTCAGACAAATAAACTCGTGAGTAGGGATCTTCATCAAGCAAAAGTTGGAAGGCTTTTTGATACTTCTCAGCCACGTCCAAAGCATGTATTAGCCGGCCTCACGATAGCAAATAAAAGAGAGAGTGAAATCAAAAATCAACAACCAAGCAACAAATCAACAATCAACAACCAAACCCATAGCATTTAAAAGAGAAATCAAAAATAAATCAACCAATATCCATGAATAAAACCCATATCCATGAATAAAAATACTAGAGAGAGAGAGAGAGAGAGAAGAGATACCGGAGAAGCCGTCGGAGGCTGGAGCTGCACGGTTTCGTGGTGGTTGAGGGCGTCGAAGGCTGGGGCTGAGGGAGTCTGCAGCTACTGGGGTTGTTGAAGGCTGGGAGCTTGGGCGCCGTTTCAAACTTTCTGGACTTCAGGACTTGGGTGTTGGAGTATAAACCCTAAGTAAGTTACTTTATTTCCGTATGGGGGGAGGGGGCTTTTGGTATTTTTGGCCCCTTTTGGGTTTTTTTTTTTTTTTTTTTTTTTTTTTATAAAAAAAAACTCTAAAAACCGGTCTTAAGACTCTTAACTTCTTAATACTTTAGTCTTCAGACCTTTTGGTCTTTTCGGCCCCTTTTGTTTTTTTGTTTTTTTTAACTCTAAATCAAATAATAATTTTGATTTAATACTATATATATTAACTAATATAAATATACTATTATATATAATATAACTATATATATATATTATATAAGTATAGTTAATTAGTAAGTTAATATATAACTATATATATTATAGTATATATATTATATATAGTATATATAGTAACCTATATAGTAACATATATAGTAACTTATATATAATTAGTAATGTAAATTAACTATATAAGGTATAGTTATATGTTATATGTAAATATATATGATTAATGTATAAAAAATAAATAGTATAGTAACTATATATTATATAAGCCCTTAATATATATAGTAATAGTATATATATAATCTATAATTATATATAATATAACTATATATTATATATTAACTTATAGTAAACTAGTAATGTAAATTATAAAATATAAAATAAGCTATAGTAACTTATATAGTAACTATATAGTCTACGTTAACTTATATTAAATTAGTAATATAAAATATAAAATAAGCTATAGTAACTTATATAGTAACTTATAGTAAATTAGTAATGTCAATTTAGGGCTGTACAGGAACCGACGCTGCCGACCGCCACCGACGCCAACCGACCGCCACCGCACGGAACCGGCCGAAACCGGCAGGGAACCGGTCGGCCGTCGGTGCTATTTATGTCAAATCGATGTCGGTCGGTTCGGCAACGGTTCACCCCCCTAAAAACCGCTGAACCGGCCGACTATTTATATTTATATTTTTTTAAAAAATATACTTATCTAAACGGCGCCGTTTCACTCATTTAAGTGGAACGGCGCCGTTTAAAGCCCGTTTATTGCATCACCTATTACCTAATGAAACGGTGCCGTTTGGCCTAAGCCAAACGGCGCCGTTTCAATCTAGGGTTAAGAACTAACCCTTTTGCTTTCAGACTCTCTCGAGTCTCACTTGCATTTCTTCTTCCCTTTGCATTGTTCCAGCCGCTTCTCCCTCACGCAGTCCCCCTCATCCTCACGGCTCACAGTCACCTCACCGGCCCACTCACTCTCACGGTCTCACTCTCCAGTGACGAGCGGCGCACCTCACGGCTCCGTCGGCTCACGTTCCTCACGGAGTGCACCGCCGCACCTCACCGGCTCGCCGCTCACCCTCACGGTAAGAATACCTTTTATTCTTTATTTTAATTTCAGTTTTTCTATTTTATATTTTGTAGTCCAGTTTAACAGAGTATTTTAATTTCTATTTATTATAACTACTCATATTAATTTTATTAATTTGTGTTTATATAAAATTATAATTCTAAGTTTCTAACATTTTAATTTGCACTGGACAGTGGACTCACGGTTTGGCATTCTTTTTAATTTATTATCATATTATTTGAAACATTTGTTGTCTAAATAATTAATTGTATTTGGTTGTGAATTAAATTTTTAATATTGTGGAATGTGAGCCAGTGAGGTTATTTATCAAAAAAAAATCTGTGAGCGAGTGAGGTTGATGACTGATGAGTGATCCAAAATATAGATTAGAGTCTTAGACTTGTGATGTTTGCCATGTTGTAAACTAGCTGCTGTGTAATAGACAAATTGTGTTGGTTTTTTTTTTCGGTTTGTTTTAATTGTTGTGTAATGAGTCATGACGTGATGTATATGATTTTTCATATGGTAGATGGATTCTTCTTCAAGTCCAATTGATCTTGATTCGAACTCCCAAACAGTTAATTTGGAAGATACCCAAACACCTAGACCCCAAAGTGGCCCTAATAGTAGTAATTGTCCACGTCCTAAGAAACGGAAGGGAAAAGATCCGTCAATTGTTTGGGACCATTTTACAAAAGTTGAGGGTTGTGCGGTAGATGATCCTAAGGCCAAGTATAATTATTGTGGCAAATTATATGCTTGCCACTCTAAGAGGAATGGAACTTCAACCATGCAAAATCATCTACCTTCATGTCCCAAGAATCCTCATAAACGTGGGCCATTGGATAAATACCAAAAAACATTGGTAGGTGAGGCAACTTCGGAGGGGGTTGGAGAGAGTGAGAGTGTCATAAGGAATCTTGTTACCCACAAATATAGTGAAGAAGCTGTGAGGTTGGCACTTGCGGAGATGGTAATTATTGATGAATTACCATTTAGATTTGTTGAAGGGCAAGGATTTAAGAAGATTGTTTGGTTGCTTGAACCTAGATTTAAGGTGCCATGTCGAGTAACGGTTGCAAGAGATTGTATGAAACTTTTTTCATCTGAAAAGGCCAAACTTAAGAAGTTGTTTAAGGATGGGGGAATGAGGATTTCATTAACTACCGATACGTGGACATCAGTACAAAATCTGAATTATATGTGCCTAACTGCTCATTTCGTTGATAATGATTGGAAATTGCAAAAGAAAATCATTAATTTTTGCTTAATCCCTAATCATCGAGGGGATACTATTGGAAAATATATTGAATCATGTCTTCTTCATTGGGGTATTGATAAGATATTTACTGTTACTGTTGATAATGCTAGCTCAAATGATACTGCAATTTCATATTTGAGGCATTTTTTGACGGGGAATGTGTTGGGGGGAAAGTATATGCACATGAGATGTTGTGCTCATATTCTAAACCTTGTCGTGAATGAGGGTCTTAAGGAGTGTAATGATGCCATTACAATGGTTAGAAATGCGATTAGATATGTGCGCTCCTCCCCTGCACGGTTAGAGAAGTTTAAGAGATGTGCAGAAAAGGAGAAAATTGATAGTAAAAAAATGTTGTCCCTTGATGTGCAAACCCGATGGAATTCAACTTACATAATGTTGGAGGCGGCTGAAAATTTTGAGAAGGCTTTCAGGCGGATGGAGAGTGAGGATCACAATTTTCTCTCTTACTTTAAGGATGGAAACATTGGGCCTCCTAGAGTTGAGGAGTGGGAGACAGTACGGGTATTTGTAAAATTTTTGAAAATGTTTTATGATGCCACTTGTAGATTTTCTGAGTCTTTGTATGTCACGGCAAATACCAGTTTTTTGGAGATTTGTATGCTTCAAAAAGAGTTGGTTAGGCTGAGTGAAAGTGATAATAATTGTTTGATGAATATGGCCGTGAGCATGAGAATTAAATATGATAAATATTGGGGTTCATTGGATAGGATGAACTTGATGTTGTTGATTGCAGTTGTGCTTGATCCACGTAGTAAGTTGGGGCTTCTTACTTTCCACCTGAAAAAAATTCATGATGAGTGTCGGGCTGAGGAGTTGGTGTTGAATGTGAGGCAGTTATTATCAGATTTGTATGCGGAGTATAATGATGCTTTCAGTTCTAGCTCGGTTAACTCGACTGAACATGTTCCCCCTCTGCCATCTACATCCACAAAAGTTAGTGAAGACAATCATGAGTCACAATTTTTTGCTGAGTGGTTGCTAGCATCGAGTGCCTCTGGATCTACATCTGCCAAAACAGAGATTGACCGGTATTTTTCAGATGGTTGTGAGGCATTCATCCAATCTTTTGACTTGTTAAATTGGTGGAAAGTTAATGAGCCTAATTATCCTATTCTTGCGAGGATTGCACGAGACTTATTGCCGATGCCTGTTTCCACGGTTGCATCAGAATCAGCATTTAGTACGGGAGGTCGTGTACTTGATCCTTTCCGGAGTTCATTGGCTCCGAGAACTGTTGAGGCACTTATTTGTACTCAGAATTGGTTGCGACATTCATCAACCCCAATTGATATTCGAGAGGCCATGGATAATGTTGAAAGCTTTATGGTAGAATCTGGTAATGTTTTTCTCATTCAATTTAGTATTTACATATTCATTTACTTTTATAATTTAATTTAAATTCTTTTTCATTATCATAATTTATTAATATTGATTATTTGATGTTTTTCTATATAGAGTTAGGAGAATCGTGCATCACAACTATTGATGACTGAAGAGTCGAATACTGCATTGGACATCTATTTGGAATCTTGAAGACTTGAAGAATGAAGATTGCTCTCTTATTTTAAGACAATTTGGAATCTATATTTGGAACAATTGTTGCTTATTTGCTTAAGACAATTTGGTTTTGTTTGTAATGTGTATTAAACATTTAGTGGAGTTTTTTATTTATTTGCTTTTAGTTAAGTAGTAAGTATATAAGTAGTATTAGTAGTTAGTTATTAGTTACTAGTAGTATAAATGACATTAAAATAAAAATGAAATTAGATATTTAAATTTAATTTTAAAATTTCAGCAAATAAAAGCCCACAAATGTTGATGATCTTAACTACTGAATTGAGCCCAAAAAGAGGATGGATTGGGCTTTAAAAAGGCCCAAAAGGTCCGGCCCAAACCGCATAGAACCGACCAACCGACCGTGAATCGGCCGGCAAGCGGTCCGGCCGGTTTTATCCCCTTACACGGTCGGTTTCGACCGGTTTCTATGACTTTGTAAGGTCGGCCGGTCGGTTTCGGTTCCTCGAATAAACCGAACCGTATGGTCGGTTTTTCACCCCTATGTCAATTAACTATATAAGGTATAGTTATATAAAACATATAAATATATATGAGTAATGCATAAAAAATACATAGTATAGTAACTATATACTATATAAGCCCTTAATATATATAGTATATATATAACTATATATTATATATAATATAACTATATATTATATATTGACTTATAGTAAACTAGTAATGTAAAATATAAAATAAGCTATAGTAACTTATATAGTAACTTATAGTAACTTATAGTTAACTTATACCAAAATTAAAAATACATAACCAATAACTTATAGAGTTATAGTAAATTAGTAATGTAAATTAACTATATAAGGTATAGTAATTAGTAACTTATAGTGTAACTAATAACTATATTAACTTATAGTAACTTATAGTAAATTAGTAATGTAAATTAACTTATACTAACTATATTAACTTATATTATTCATTATAATGTTTATACATTATTATTTATTAGATGTTAATATATTGATAACACATATTTTTATAAAATATGCACAATATCGGAGTCGGAGTCGGAGTAGCAGTCGGAGTCGGATTCGGATTGGAAGTCGGAGTGGAAGTCGGAGTCGGAGTCGAATTGGAAGTCGGAGTCGGAGTCAGATTGGAAGTCGGAGCCGGAGTCGGAGTAGGAGTCGGATGATTTATCGGAGTCGGAGTCGGTGTATCGGAGTCAGAGTCGGATTGGAGCGGAGTCGGTACAGCTCCACCTCCGACTCCGACTTCCAGGGGGGAAAAAACTCCAACTCCGACTTCGACTTGTCGGAGTCGGAGCCGGAGTCAGATTTTCAGATTTCTGCTCAGCCCTAATAAAGGCCACGTTTTGACAGCGCCCATATTGAGTTGATCATGAACTATTAACTTGTACTCACCATTTTCACCGATTAAAAAATAACACTTGGTACTCACCATTTTCAGCAGACAAAAAATGGTAAATTGCAAAATTAATATGAATAAGTTAACTTCTTATCTGTACATATTACATACCTTATATATTTTTTATTTTATTTTTATTAAATTAATTGAATTATTTTACTCATCATCTATATATCATATATTTATTATAGAAAAAAAGAAAAAAATTAAAAGAATTGTGATATGTAATGTGTGAAGATGCTAATTAAAATTATTCTTTTCTAAATTAGTTAAACAAGCAAAGCAGCTTATCTAAAAAGGCAATTATAGCCACCAAGCTACAAAAAGATGCAGAGAAGTGTCTTTTGTATTTATAATGGACTTTTGAGTGGAGACAAACTTTATCTTATTAAGCCATTTCTCATTCGAATTTGGAATTAACTAAATAGTTTGGGATTAAGGTTGAGTTTAAACATACCTATTCATTGCACCATACTTAATTAGTGTCTAAATAGAAATATTCATTCCAACATTCACCTTACTTTCTAATTGTCCACAACTCAGACAAAACATATAAGAAATGATATTTATAGTTTTAAAATAGGCAAGTCTGATCATGCATTCATTCTGAAATAAAATAGATCATAAATATGAAACCTACGAAAAAAAATATAGAAATTGTCCGTCGAACACTAAAATTTAAGATTGAGTTTTCATTGTTTCCAATCATGTACTCAGTTCCTCATATGAAAGAGTGAAACTAAATAATGTAGGGGATTAGCGCTACTGGCTTCTTGCAGGAAAGAAATCTTTAGACACACGTTTCATTATAGGTTGAGAATTTGGTTTTGTAATTAGGCAAGCAATTGCCAATGTAGGAGCAAGGCAAATATCCTTTGCAACTTGATGATTTGGAGGTGCTAAGCGCTGGTCTAAAATTTCATGCAACATTACATCTTGAGACTATAACGATGATGATAAAGTCAAGAGTTGATCATCTCCTGGATGTCCTCCCATTAAAATTTCTAATACCATCACATCAAAAGTATAAACATCGCATTCTTCAGTCATCACCATGGTATATGCTAGTTCTTCTTGGAAAGAAAAGAAAAATAAAATTTTATTAAAAGTGGAATGCGTTTTTTTCTTATTTCTTTCCTCCTTTTTTTTTTTTTTTTAATTTTTTTTAAAGTTGTCAACACTTGTAAATGCATGAAGCTTTCTAGAGGAAGTAATTGTTTGCTACTTTCAGTTCATCACTAACATATATAACACGGCTAACATTGAAAACAGTGACAGTGCCATATGGAGACCAGATGGGGCCTTTTGGCCCCTGGCCTAAAAAAATAGAAAATTTTTAATTTGAAATAAAATTGAAAATAATGTACCTTCCCCCCCCCCCCCCCCAAAAAAAAAGAATTAGAAAATATATTGAAAATCATCAAAAGTATATATGAAAAGTTTAATTCAAATTCCATCTAAAATTGTCTCGATTAAAATACATTAAAAAAGTGTTCTCAATTTAATGTGACCAATTATTTAAGTTTGATAAAATTGTTTGTTATAGATCATTGTTTGAGTATGAAACGGAATAATATATATATATATATATGCATATACACATATAATCATCATCTTATAAAACTTAACATAAACTAACATTCAACAATTGAACCATACCTCTAAATCAACCATTCATGCCACAGGTAGAAAAATTGGTAGCTAGGAGTGAAATAAATAAATAATTAAAGACATAAGTTATTGCGCGCCATCCTTTGTTTCTATCAACTTTGGTTTATTTTTCTTAACCATGCGTCAACAAACTTGTTTGTTTTCGCATATGAGATAAATTGAGATTAAAATTAAAAATTGAATAAAATATTATTAAAATATATTTTTTTAATATTATTTTTATTTTAAGATTTGAAAAAATAGAATTGTTTTTTTTTTTGAGAATTTAAAAAAATTATAATGATTAGATAAGATGAGATGAAATAAATTAAGGGGAATTGTGAAAATGAACGAAGCCCTTGTCCCAAGAACTAAGAAAACAAGAAACATGGAGATGCACCACGTGAGCAGCACGACGGAAATGGAAAGAGAGATGCCATGTATGTTTTAAGTGTATGATTGGTGAGTTATAACTTCGAAGGGGCTGTTCGATCGTTATCTTATCTATGTTCATGACTCGGTTAATTCCAAACGCCAAAATAGCAGAGTGAGTCATGTAGAGAGACTCAGGAAAGTCTCCGTTGACCTGGAGTCCATGGTTGTGAATGCCGTGTTCACAATTAAAAAAAAACCAAGTGAATTGCCGACCATAATGCCGTGCTCACCCAATTTGCTGCTGTGTATGATTAATTATGATTGTGAGGTGCTGGTCATTGTTGTCGGTCGGTCTGTTGTTCTTATTTTCCAACACGCTAGCCATTAATTTTGCCGTGTATTTTGGTCACTTAAAGACTCTTTTACTAATTTATAAAGATCAAAAAGCAGTCCCTATTAATATCAATTTCGGAATTTCAGACTTGAATTGACTTGGAATCTTCAATTCCGCAAGACTTCGGATCTTAAATTCCTCCAAAGAGTACTCAAAAAGTTAGGACGTTAATTATTCCAATAGTAATCAGCAAGTACTATACACCTCGAACTCAGTCCGATGAACCTAAACTAAATTAAAGTAAAAATCTATTATCCAAATGAATTCACCAATCCTGAGTTTGATACTAATTATTATTTATTGGAGCTCCAAAATGCTTATTTTCGGCAAATTTGGGTTGCCAAGACGTTGTCGCAATTGTTGAGCCAAGTAAAATATTTTCCGGCAAAATTAGAGATAGCCGTTAACATTAACGTTAATAATTGGGTGGCTGGGGAAAATTGCGTGTGTGCACACTTGATTCCATTTAGAAAAATTAATAAGCGTGTGTAATAACTTAAGAGTGGATCATTCAAGTTCAACCAAATGATCGAGGAGTCTGAGAACTTTCCATTCTATTTGTTTCTTAAAATTTAATGGAAGTGTTATATATTATTTTGTAGAATGTACGAGTAATTTTATTTGTTTTATTTTTTATAATTTAAGGTAAACTAATTAAGTAGTGCGCTGGGTATGGTTTGCACAATCTAAATGTTCAGTTATACTTCTGTGTCAACTATTTCTTCTTCTTTTCTTTTCTTTTTTTTTTCTAAGCAAGCAAATTCATTGATAAACTAAGCGGTTACATGATATTAGATTTAATGGGGTCCCTAACAATCATCTCAAAACAAACAAAAACAACACAAGTGGAATAAAAAAAAGAAGGATCTGGAGCCAAAAATTGACTCACACCCATTTCCCACAAAGGGGAAGCCGTTTGAACCGATTTTTGCATAATCTGATAAATAGACTATAAGACTGCAACTAAAAGTCATAGTGAAATGATGTGTGCTGCATCTTGTTTGTCTGGATTGGCTGTAGGAGACTTCCACGTATGACCACTTTATCTTGATCATCGGTTAGGAAAAACGAGAATATAAGAATGTAGCAACTGGAGGATGAGTTAATAAGCTGGCATAGGACCGTCACTATTTGTGGAGGCGCGTGTGGTTCACGCACCACTCTAGAAAATAAGGTTATGGTTGGATCTGAGAGATCCGAAGCCACTGATGCCAATGGTGCCGTGTGTGATAGTAGCAAACTCTCCCTGGCCTGGCAGCGTGTGAAACTCATGCGCGCCTCTCTTTTGATCAGTTTTCTTCAACCATCTGATAGATCGATAGCAATAGAGTTTATTGGCGAAGCAAGTGGCGGTCATAGGAGGCCAGTAGGCAATAGATCGGCGAATCTTGGTGCTACAAACGGAAAACTATAGAAAAATCGAAAGAAAATGCTATAGACAGCTCCAAGGTTAGCCGGACAAGAGGAGGGAGGGAGGAGCAAAGCTCTCCCCCCCCTCCCCCCCTCCCTCCCTCCCCCCCCCCCCCCCCCCCCTCTCTGGGTGGAGGAAATGAAAGGATGACCGGAAGTTTGGTAGAGAGAAAAAGACCTCTAGAGAGAGAATATCTAACTAAAACCTAAAAGGACTTAAAAGTTACATAATGCTTCTTTGTTTTCTGTGTCAACTACTTAATTAGCTTGTCTTTTCTTTTTGGTAAGTGTGTTAACTACTTAATTAACCTTCAAAAAATGTTGTTTGTGTAATCTATTTATGTGATCTCTAGCAGTTCGATATGATGACTACAGAAAAATAGGTGCCCCGACTCTAGCTCAAGTATCATTTGAGTCCCTACATATTATGTTTTATTACTTCTACATGGTGCCTCAAGTTCTGATACATTTGTTTAGACAATCACGACTTCCTGTTTCTTTTTCCCCATTAATGCATACCTGAATGGCTCCCATCAATGTTACATAGTACCTCCCCCATTCATAGCTTTTAAGGATTCATGATTTAAATGGTTCAGCAAGAGATATACATTTTGAGCATGAGAATCATTTTGAAATAATCATATTATTAGGTCGGCTCCTCATATGGTCGTTATACTGGTACGAAAATCATGCATCATCCAGAGGTTTATATACTTGTACACTTGATTTTTATTGGAGTTTTTAAAAACTTGCAGGGCATCGTACCTTAGAAACATTGAGTTTTGATTAATAAGAGTACTCCATGTCACCTTACTCTATAATGAAATCTATATTTTTAATTGCTCACAATTGCTGGCATTTAAATGATTGCAGAAAACATTAACTAAACAACAAAATTGGTTTGAAATTAAAATCTACCGACCAGACAACAGAAACAGACTATCACACATACACACACACCCCAACATGTAAGTTCATCGAACAACAAGACACTCTGCCTTACAACAAGCATTTCATGATTGAATTTAACTGTCTCCAATCAGATGCAAGAGTGAAACTGCATGTAGGGGCTCAGCTGAAGGCTTCCTGCCAGAAAGAAAATCTTGGGACACACGTTTCATTGTTGGCCGAGATTTTGGTTTGGTGCGTAGGCATGCAAGTGCTATTGTAGCAACAAAGCAAATATCTTGTGCAACTCGATGATTTGGAGGTGGTAACCGTTGGTCTAATATTTCATGTAACATCACATTTTGATATGCTAATGATGATAATGAAGTCAAGAGTTCTCCTGGATGTCTTCCCATTAATATTTCCAAGGCCATCACTCCAAAGCTATAAACATCGCATTTTTCAGTAACCACCATGGTATAGGCCAGTTCTGCATAAAAAGAACAAAAAAATTGACAACTATTAAGAAGTGTGATCCATTTCTTTTTCTTCTTTTTGCCTTTTTATTTTTCAAGTTTTTCTTTTATAAAGTTATCAAAATTAGTGATCGCTAGAAATTTTCTAGAGGAAGTGATTAACACGGCTAATGTGGTAGATGGTTTACAGTGACATTACTCTAGCAAGGTCACCCAACTAGCATGAGTACATGGAAACCCATTCGTGCCTCATGTAGAACTATTGGGAGGAGTGAAATAAATAAACCGTTAAAGACATAAGTTATTACAAAAAGGGAACAATTTACCTGGGGCGATATAACCGTAAGTTCCGACAACTAACGTTTGATTAGAGGAATCAAGATGAAGGAGTTTAGCAGTGCCAAAGTCAGAGACAAATGCCTCCAATTTAGAGTTCAATAGGATATTGTTGCTTGATATATCTCGATGAACAATTGCAGGTATGCAGTCATGATGCATGTAAGATAAGGCATGTGCTGTGCATTCGATAATGTTCACTCTCTTCTTCCAATCCAATTCCAAAGCTTCAGTATCATCTCTTAATACACAAAATAGGCTTCCCCTTTCCATATACTCATAGACCAAAAACATGCATCGCTTATGTAAACAAAAACCATGAAGCTTTATAATGTTTCGATGTCGGATCTTAGCCAGCACCTTTACCTCGTTCTGAAAACTCTTATCAAAAGTTGGGTTCTCAGCCTCTAATCGATGAAGTTTCTTCAAGGCAACCACTTTACCGCCAGGTAATTCAGCTTTGTAAACACTACCATAACCACCGGTTCCGATACAATATCTAATATCGAAGTCCTCGGTTGCTTTAAGGATGTCTTCATATGCAATGTGTCCATCAAAATTCCATACCGAGAACAAGTTCCCGTTCTTTATTTCTGTCGAATTTGGTTTAGTTTGCTTGACCATGCGTCGACAAAGGAGTAAAACCCCAGTAACAAAGAGAATTAGGAAGAAGATGGCGATGGGAACAAAAATTATTATTCTGTTTGATTTTTCACTCGAAACAATTGCCGGAGAGGTCGCAAGGCAAGGAGGGATACCCTTGAAGTTACCACACAGATCCTTGTTGCCAATTAATGCGAAAGAGGTACGACTCCAATAACCGTCGGGAATTTTTCCGGTAAGATTATTATAACTGAGATCCAAGAAATTTAAAGACGGTAAACTCCAAAATTCATAAGGGATTTCTCCGCTGAGAAAGTTGTGACTAAAGCCAATAGATTGTATCAAAAGTAAATAAAGGCCAATTGGAGGGGGAATGCTTCCTGTTAAGGAGTTGTTGCTCAATGACAAGTGCTTCAAGTTTTTGCAACTGCCTAGACCAATAGGAATTGAGCCTTTGAGATTGTTATTGTCGAGATTTAGATATTCTACGGACTTCAAATTCGCTAATTCTCCAGGAATAGTGCCGTTGATTTGATTCCTACCAAGGGACAGAGTTTGCAAATTAGTTAAATAGCCAATAGTTGAAGGGATTTGACCATGAAGCATGTTATCACTTAGGTTTAAAAAGACAAGACCCTGCATAAGCCCTATTTCTGGCGGTATAAAACCACTAATTTGATTTGAAGAAATATCCAACAATTCCAATTGGGTGAGCCCTGTAAGTGATTGAGGGAACTCACCGGTGAGATTATTTTGGGACAGACGAAGGTCTGTGAGTTGGGATAAAAGACCAATCTCGTGTGGGATGTAACCAGTGATTTGATTTGAAGAAATATCCAACCATTTCAATTCGGTGAGATTTGTAAGTGAAGGAGGGAACTCACCGGTGAGATTATTGTTGGACAGAAAAAGGAATTGGAGTTTGGATAAAATACCAATCTCGTGTGGGATGTAACCAGTGATTTGATTTGAAGAAATATCCAACAATTCCAATTCGGTGAGATTTGTAAGTGAAGGAGGGAACTCACCGGTGAGATTATTGGACGATAGAGAGAGACTGCCGAGTTTCGACAGAGCACCTATCTCGTGTGGGATGTAACCAGTGATTTGATTTGAAGAAATATCCAACCTTTCCAATAGGGCGAGATTTGCAAGTGATGGAGGGAACTCACCGGTGAGATCATTGTTGGACAGATCAAGGTATTTGAGTTTGGATAAAAAACCAATCTTGCGTGGGATGTAACCAGTGATTAGATTTAAAGAAATATCCAACCATTCCAATTGGTGGAGATTTGCAAGTGAAGAAGGGAACTCACCGGTGAGATCATTGTTGGACAGATCAAGGTGTTTGAGTTTGGATAAAAAACCAATCTCGCGCGGGATGCTCCCCCGAAATGCGGCTTGTCTGAGATCAAGAGAAGTTAAATTTGTCAAGGAAGAAAAGTTGAGGTTCAACGTTCTTCCGAAATTGAGGTTCAACGTACTTCCCAAAAAGACGAAAGACAAGGAGATCTCTGTCACGCTTGCATCGTCATTGCAAGTAATCCCATACCACATGCATGGATTGGAGGAATTATTGGTGGTCATGTTGTTACTCGACCACCATCCACTCTCCCGCAGAGCCTGAGCTTCTAATTCAGATGCCGCCACAAAGTCAACCGCCGTATCCAAATAGATTCCGTAGAACAAAACAGAGATGAGCAGCGCAACGGAATTAATGGAAAGAGAGGATGCCATGTATATTTTAATTTAAATGTATGATTGATGCAGAGTTCAATTTCCAAGGGGCTGAGATCGTTATATAACAGTAAGTCATGCACACAGAGAGAGAGACAGTTCCTGGATATTCCATTAACCATGGTTGTTGGATGCAGTACTCTGTACTCCAAGACCCAAGTCTTGTTGACGTAGGTGGGGCCATTTTCTAATTTTCTGATCTTCTTTTTCTATTAAGCTTTCTGTATATATAAATAAGCAATTAAGAGTGAACTATAAATAATTTCTTATCCAAATGATTTAGATAAATAAAATTTTTTAATTATATTTTTACACAAATTGAGGTTTTAGTTTACAAATTCCATAAAATTAATATCCGAGTTTTAAGTAATTCGCAATTAGCTAATTTCGTTAAACGGATGTATTCGTATCATCAATCATGCCGATCAATTAAAAATTAAACTTCCTACTAAAATTTTAATGAGAGATTGATGATTGAGTCATTATTTCTGAGCTTTTTCAAGTTAATGTATTAACGTTGTAAAATTTTAAAATCTAATTATTGATTTATAAAAATGTTAAAATTTATATACTAATTTTGTAATTAATTCAAAAAAATATTAAAAGTGAGAGAATAAATTAAAAATAAAAAATGGCATGGATTCGGTCATTTTTGGTATGCTAAGTTGCTCTTCTCTTTCCTTTAAACTTGAAAGGGATAATAATAGACTTACTACTTTTTACAACAAATTTATTATTCTATAGTGTTTTTGAAACTTTTATTTATTTTTATTATTTTCTTTTAAGTATTTTTTTTTAAATGAAAAAAATAAACCAATTCATTAATTGTCACTTCCTTATGTATTAAATAAAAAAAATTAAAAATAAAGGAAGTAGCAAATAGGTTATAGAAAGTAATTAGTCTATCATTATTCATTTAAAAGAACAAAAGAAAAGTCAAAGACAAATGCTCCCAATTTAGAGTTCAATAGGATATTGTTGCTCGATATATCTTGATGAACAATTGCTAGTATGCAGTCATAATGCATGTAAGATAATGCATGTGCTCTACATTCGATGATGTTCACCTTCTTCTTCCAATCTAATTCCAAAGCTTCAGTATAATCTCTTAATACAAAAAATAGGCTTCCCATTTCCATATACTCATAGACCAAAAACATGCATTGCTTATATAAACAAAAACCATGAAATTTTATAATGTTTCAACATCGAATCTGATCTGTCAACACTTTTATCTCATTCTGAAAACTTTTATCAAAAGTTTTGTTCTTAGCTAGTTTCTTCAAGGCAACCACTTTACCATAAGGTAATTTGGCTTTATAAATATTACTATAGCCACCGGTTCCAATACAATATCTAATGTCATGAAAGTCCTCGGTTCCTTTAATGATGTCTTTGTATGCAATGTTTCTATCGCAATACCATGATACTGAGAACAAGTACTTCCCATTCTTTGATTTAGTTTTCTTAAGCATGCGTCGACGAAGGAGTAAAACTCCAAGAACTGAGAAAACAAGAAAGATGGAGATGGGAACGATAGTATTTATTCTAGTCACAATTGAATTGTTATTGGTTGAAGGGCAAGGAGGGAAACCAATAAAATCACCGCACAGACGCTCGTTTGACGTTTTCAATTAATTTGTCGGGATTTTTATAAGCGTATGGAATTAAATTGATCAATGACAAGTCGAAGACGTCTACAGAAGTGAAATTGTGCGGCATGTTGCCAGTTAGATTATCATGGCTGAGATTCAAAAGCCTCAATTCCAGTAGATTTACTATTCCCAAAGTTGAAGAGGTAACATTTCGATAAGGAACTTATGATCACATAGGTTAAGTGTATAGCCTAGTAAGATGAGCGATATCTGAGGGAATGCTTCCAGTTAAGGAGTTGCATGTTGCTCAATGACAAGTGCACCAAGTTCTTGCAACTGTCTAGACCAATAGGAATTGAGCCATTGAGATTGTCAATCATGATCTGGTTTTTCAAATATAAATTTTGGATTCGAAACATTTCACTCTCTTTTATTATTGATAAAAAAATAAAAATAAATAGAAAAAACTACCTACTCACCTAATTTGTTGTTGTGCATATATGATTGTGAGATGAGATAAGATGAGTTGAGATGAGGGTTGAAAGTTAAATAAAATATTATTATAATATTATTTTTTAATATTATTATTGATTTGAGATTTGAAAAAGTTGCATTGTTTATTGTATTTTATATAGAAATTTGTGAAAATTGTAATAATAAGATGATATAAGATAGATTGAGATGATTTTAGTATCCAAATTGAACCAGAAAAATAAGCATGCATCATAACTTAAGAGTGGATCATTCAAGTTCAACCAATTGATCGAGGAGTTGAGAACTTTTCATTCGATTTGTTTCTTAAAAATTAATAGAAGTGTTATATTATTTATTAGAATGTAAGAGTAATTTTATTTATTTTATTTTTTATCATTTAAGGTAAACTCATTAAGTAGTGAGATGGCAATGACATGGGTTTGGTTTGCACCACTTATGTGTGAACTACTTAGCATATCTTTTCTTTTTGGTAAACCTATTAACTACTTAGACCTTATTTAGATATAGAGATATTTTCATTTCATCGCATCGTGATCGATGAACTATTCACTTAATTACGTATAAATGGTCTACTCTTTGGTTTTCTTAAGATCAAACTACCCTACTCACCCAATTTGCTGCTCATCTATATGATTCATGTGATTGTGGTCGGTCGGTCTCATGTTATTCTTATTTTCAAACACGCCAGCCATTTTGGTGTGTCTCTTGGCCGTCAGTGATGACTATAAAGATCAAATAATTAAAGCCATCTCTATATATATCAATATCCAAACTTTCCTTGACTTGGAATTTTCAATTCCACAAGACTTTCGGTGATACTTAAATTATTTTAGTATACGTATATGTAAATAGTAATAAAATAATTTGAATTAAATTGTTTTATTGAATTTTGAGAAGTGAGAGATAAAAAGTTTGAATAAAAATATTATAGGTTAAAATATTATTTGAATATAGTTTTTGTTTTAAAATTTGATAAAAGTTGTGTTGTTTTTTATGTGTTATTTGGTTAGTTTGGAGTTTTGGAAATTTGTAATGATTAAATAAAAAAATTGAATATTTGAAATTGAAAATATTTTGGTTACACAAATAATCTCATCTCATTTAATCATTACAATTTTCTCAAACTCCCACACAAAATATAACAAACAATTTAACTTCTTCAAATCTTAAAACAAAAACAAAAAAAATTTAAAAAATTATATTCTAACAATATTTTATTCAACTTTCATCATATCTCATATGTGTAACCAAACGAAGCCTAAGTAATGTTTGAAAAGTTTATAATAAAATAATTCAATTATGCTACATATAATTATTTTTGTATATTTTTTATACACTTCACTAATATGACGAAACTTAAATATTATTTTATATTAACAAAAATAATATAATCAATCAGGTCAATTTATACACAAATTAATACGTAAAATGATTGTACATTAAATGTTTTAAAATAATTTTACAACGTAACGTATAGCAAAAGCTTACTATCCAAACGAATTTACCAATCGGGAGTTTGTTAATAATTGGCTGGCTGAGGTAAAAGCTGCGTACACTTTGATTCCATTTAGAAAAACAAGCGTGCGTAAGGCGTAATGGTAGGCCAAGTCAAGAGTGGATCATTCGAAATCTTCTCATTCTGTTGTTTCTTAAAATTTAATAGAAGTGTTATATTATTTTTTAGAATATAAGAGTAATTTCATTTATTTTATTTTTGATAATGAGTAATATACATAAAGTTTTATCATCGTCCGTCTTTAATTCCGTGGTTTGCTGGACAATGAATAACTATTAAACACACCGTATATCTACTCATTCCCCCTTTCTCATATAAAAAACCAAATATCGGCTTCCTCTTTCTTCTTCTCTTTTCCCTCACTCCTGGAGTCCACGATTGTGAATGTCAATTTGCTGCTGTGTATGATTAATTATGATTGTGAGATGCTGGCCATTGTGATTGGTCGATCGGTCTATTATTCTTATTTTCCAACACGCAAGCTATTAAATTTGGCGTGTCTTTTAGTCACTTAAGACTTTTCTACTAATTAAATATGTCAATTAAAGCAATCCCTATAATATCAATTTCGAAATTTCAAATTTGTAATTTTCATTAATTTTGCAGACTTTGTCACGTACTTTAATTCGGATCTTAAATTTCTCCAAAGAGTACTCGAAAAGTTAGGTTAATTATTTCAATAGTAATTAGCAAGTACGTACTACCTCGAACTCAGTCTGATGAATCTAAATTAAGGTCCGGTTTGAATAGTGAATTGACATGAAAATTAAATTTTGAATAAAATATTTTTAAAATATTACTTTTTAATATTATTATTATTTTGAAATTTGAAAAAAATGAAATTATTTATTATATTTTGTATGAGAATTTGAGAAAATTATAATGATGAAATGAAATGATATTGTTCTTGTATCCAAACGGAGCCTTCAGGAGATGTTTGATAATATTTTTCATCTCATCTCATTATCACATCTCATTTCACCCTATCTCATTTCATTTTCAAACACCACTAAAACACAAAAACTTTCAAACTAATCATAATTATATATATATATATTTGTTTTATATATATATGTTTTAAATGAGTGATATTTTTATCAAATAATTTATAAAAATAACATCACTTTACATAAATACCTTCATTTTAACCGACAGTTATATAATTATAAAGAAAATTATATGTATATAATTAGGCCTCATTTTTTTTTCAGAAGTATTTTTAACTTATCTCATCTAATCATTACAATTTTTTTAAACTCCCACACAAAATAAAATAAATAATTTAACTTTTTTAAATTTTAAAATAAAAATAATATTAAAAAATATATTCTAATAATATTTTATTTAACTTTTAGAAAAGTACATCCTGTAGCACGAGACGTTCTTGACAAGGGCAAAAAAAAATTGATTTTTTTATACCTTTAAACATTTATTAAAAAAATTCACAATATTGTTAAAAAAAAGTACCTCTTAATTATTAAGTAAAAAAGATTGCCAAGACTCAATTGAAACCCAATGTCAGTAAGAGTAATATTTTTCTAAATTTTAATTTTACAAAAGAGTATAACTGTTTTATAAAAAAATACCTCAGCTTACGACAAAATTATATATGAAAAAAAGCTATATCTTTATCATTTTACTTCAAAAGAGAATAATGCAATCTATGCCCCTTCCTTGGTAAAGGGCTTGCCCACATGGGCCTGACATATTTGAAATTGACAACGTCACTTTGTAATTTATAATAAGGAAAACTCTACTTCTATCAATAATATTTATTCAATTTTTTTTTTCAGTTAATAGTTAAACAAGTATTTTTTTAGGATGGTGCTAGAACCATCACTAGTGACTCCCGTTTGAGTCACTGCTAGGCTAAAAAAAAAAAAAAAATTAAAATTATTTTTTAATATTTTTAAATATTTTTAAAAAATATAAAAAATTTATAATAATATTAAATAATTTTTTCTTAATCATTAAGAAAAAAAAAGCTAGTGGTAGCCAAAACATTTTTTTATTTTTTAATAAATTTATGAATTTTTTTAATATTAACAAGATTTAAAAAATATTTCTGAAAAATAGGTACATTCAACAAGAAATTTCGGCGATGGGCCGGGTGTAGCATCTACAGTGAGTCCTTGGGGCTTTTGAAAAGTAAAGGACGACTTGGAAGTCACCGATTGAGTGAGAGCTAATCAAAGAGGAATTGACCATTGTTGTTGGATGAAACTCAAAAATTGAACCATAACCTACCATAACCTCGAAATCATGCCACCGACCACATTAGTGGTAATACGTGGGTGTTAATCCTATGTTCTTACGAGGGGTTAGTCTTTCATATAAGAAACAACGAGGTCACGAGCATGTGCAATCGTTTGTTTATTTAAAAAATTTTATTTTATTTTATCTCATCTCATTTTATCATTATAATTTTTATAAATTTTTATATAAAATAAAATAAACAATTCAATTTTTTCAAATCCTAAAACAACCCTAACATTAAAAATTTTTATTATAATAATATTTTATTTAATTTTTAAAAAAACATCTCATTCCATCTGTATAATCAAACTGTCAGGACCAATTCAATGCCAAATGAGGTCTTAGATTCTATAACAGCCCGTTAGAAATTTAATTGTGAAATTTCTATTAGTTTTAGGAACCTCGTGAAGACCCCATAAGTTTTCACGAATCTATTAATCGTATAGGTTTTAGTCTAACTACATAGTTAGTGTTATTATTTACTATGATATCTGAAGTGTGTTTTTGATTATTGGAGATAGTTAGAAGTGTCAAAATGTATTATGGTTTGTGTCATTAGACTCGGAGGGTTATTTAAGGTCTTATGGTGCAATAACATTTTTTCATATTTTCGGACGAAACGTCACCTCAAAACTGTAGATATTATTGGATAAAAATATCTTGAGCTAATTTTTGTGGATATTATTAGATAAAAATATTTTAAACTAATTTTGTGAATATTATTAGATAAAAATATTTTAAACTAATTTCGTGGATATTATTGGGTAAGAGAGTCTCACACTTAACTCTCACTTTGGGTAAGAGAGTCCTACACTTAACTCTCACTCCAGCCTCATCTCTTCCATATCTCATCCATAAGTATCTTCAGCCACCTCTCCCCACGAAATTATCTTCATTTACACTTTCCATTAAAAGAATATCAAACACTCTCTCTCGGATAGCTTTTAGGAGTTCTTTTGCACGCCCATTTCGAAGCTTTTGTAAGTATTTTATCATAAATTCTCTTTCATATAAGTTGTTCCGTTTTGAGTCTAGTTTACGTAGATATCTTATTTGTCCCATTTGAAGATCATTTGGTCAGTCAAATATTACGTAAACTATAGTAAGGTCATTCTGAAAGATAAACTGGATAATATGTTATAGTTTGGAGTTTTTGACCAAGCTAATGGATAGATATTGGTCCAAAATTTGTATGGAGTATTGTTAACATGTATATATGACTATTGGTTGAGGATTTTTACATGATTAAAGGTTTTAATGAAAGATTTGCTTAAATTTAGAAACTTAGAAACTGGAAGAGGAAAAACAGTTTCTGTTTTGAGAAAGTTTAACTCTTTGGTGGTCTAAACCTATTCCAATGACTTTGATAATTTTATTGGAGGATCCTAAGCATCTTATAGTCTAACTGTCATTTTCTTACATGCAGAGATTAAAATGAAAATTTTACTTTTTAAGTTAGTATTTTCCATATTTCAATTTATTAGTAATTTAGTGCTAACTTTTAGAATCACTAATTACAGTTCTTCGTGATCGCGCTTAAAGTTTTATAAGAAATGCGGAGATCGAGATAAGTTAGCTTTTAACTTACTAGCAGTCTACTGTGTATGTGTGCTAAGTAAATGAACTACAGTGTATGTATGTGTGTTATAATATATGTCATGCCATGCCAAGTCATCACGTAATTGTTTGTTATACAGAATTTATTCTGTCATCAATTTTTATCTGTTACATAATATATTCTGTCATGTATTGTTGTACATTACAAGTACATCATGCTAAGTATACCATCTATTACATGTATGTCAAGTCATATAATATTCACTGTTGCAAGTATGTCATGTTAAATATGTTGTCTATTATATGTTATGCCATGTTACGAAATATTTCTATCTCAAGTTGGTCATGTATTTCAAGTTATGTTCAAGTCACGTTATGTTACGTCAGGGCTTCAGTCCTTTCGTATTCCAGTCACGTTTCATCTTGATTACTTATGTATGGAGTCACAGCAATTGTGATGCATACACTACGTGAGACACAGCAATTGTGACACGTAAAATACATGGGGTCATAACAACTGTGGAGTATGTATTTACACGTAGAATACATGGGGCCACAACAACTGTGGAGTATGTATTTTTCATGTTAAGTCAAGTTTCAGAGCAAGTTCATGCTAAGTCAAGTTTCAAATCAAGTTCATGTCAAGTCAAGTTTAGTTTATGTTTCAATTTAAGTTATGTCAATTATGCTATGTTGTACGCCAAGTTATGCTTTAATTACTTATGAATTTGATTATACATTTATGTTTTTACTGTCATCCATGCATCATTAGCTTGTCTGGAAGTTTTTTTGTTAACTTACTGAAATTTGTAATCAAATCTCATTTTGGTAGTCCCAACTACCATTCCCCCCGAATGGTAGATCTTGTTACAGGACCTGAAGGAGAATTAGAAGCTGATCAACTAGACACAGTTGACTAAGCGACGGTGCGACATCAATGTTAATATAGTAGTTAACGTAAATTACTACTTGTACAATGAAGTTGCATCTCTAGTACTTTTTGGATCATAACCATTTTGGACTAGTGTTGTGATCTGTTCAATGGGTCTTTATGTATGAAATATGTTTTTAGCATTTGAGATATTTTCAATTTGGTGCATAGTATTGCTAAAGAAAAAAAAATTATCCGCTGCGAATATTGCATAATGTTAGATGCATGTTAGGAACATTTCATCTTATATGTTATGAACGGGGATAGGTAACCTTGTATTGCATGTCTCGAAGCTTCAAATGTCCGTCCGATCCCAAACGGAATTTGGGGGCGTCACAGATTCCATTCGGGTGGTAGAGTGTTATGATAATATTCTATTACTATTTATTATTTTATCATTAATTTTTACTACTTTTTATTAGTATTCACTATTATTCAATATTTTATCATTATTTTTTTACTATTTTTCATTACTATTCACAAAATATTTGATATCATCTTATTACTCAAATGCAATATTAGGCAATGATTCAAAAAAGGCTTTTATAAATATATATATATATATATATATATATTATAGTAGTTAAATATTCTGTTTAATACAAATATTTGGAATCTTATTTAAAATTAATGGTTCAAACCTTCTTAGACAAAAGAATTATTTATCAACTTTTTGTGTAGGCTAAATTTTAAAAGAGTAGTCTAATCATTTTCCTAATTCTCCGTAATAAAAAATTCACTCAGAATAAATATTTTTCAGAATAACAATCTTCCCGTGAGCCATTTACTTTTCTTTTTTAAGCTTTCTTTATTTATAATATTTTTTTCTTTAGCTCCATAACTTATGCCAAGAATGCTTATGCAGATATCTATACTAAGGAAAGAAAATAAGACGAGATAAGATGGATCATCTTCCAAACCTTTAATAAGTGTGCCCATTGAATGTGAGTCCATGACGAATGTTATTGGAAATTTCCCTAAGAAAGCAACCATTCCCCATGGCCATTGGCCATTGACCATCGTTGTTGGATGACTCCTAGTCTATTGTTCCAGTTTTCCAACACGCTAGCCATTTTGGCGTGTCTTTTGGTCAGTTAAGACTAAACTAGAGATCAAATAAAGCAATCCTCACGTATCAATTTCAGAAAGTCCTTGACCTGGAATTTTCATCAATTTCGGAATCAACAACTACTTCGGACTTAGTCTGATGAATCTAAAGACACGCCAAGTGTTTAGGTTGCGAATAATTTTTTCGTTGCAATAAATTAATCACAAAAATTTATTTTTCTTGCAGTGTACTATCCAAAAGAATTTACCAATCCTGCGTTTGTTAAGAAATATATTGTGGCTGAGGTGAAAGCTGTGCCCACTTGATTTCATTTAGAAAAATAAGTCATATATATCATGCATAATGCGCAATGGTAGGCCAGCCAACTTAAGAGCAGATCGTTCAACCAATTGAAGAGTCACAGAAGTTCCCATTCTACTTGTTTCTTAAAATTTAATAAAATTATTATATGATTTTTTAGAATTTAACAGTATTTTTTTTTAAATGAGGGTATATTACAATTATTTGATAATTTAAAGTAAACTGAGTAGTAAGGTGGGGTATTGATTGCACAATCTGAATGCTCAGTTAATTATATACCTATTCATTGCACCATACTTAGTGCCTAAATAGAAATATTCATTCCAACATTCACCTTACTTTCTAATTAATGTCTACAAATCAGACAAAACGTATGAGAAATGATATTTATAGTCTTAAAATGTGTAAGTCTCGTGCATTCATTATGAAAAAAAAAAAAAACATAAATATGGAACCCACGAAAAAAATAGAGAAATTGTCCCTCGGACACTAAAATTCAAGATTTAGTTTTCACTCTTTCCAATCATGTACTTGGTTCCTCAGATGTCGAAGTGAAACTGAATGTAGGAGCTTAGCCTTTGGCTTCTTGCAGGAAAGAAAATCTTTGGACACACATTTCATTGTAGGTCGAGAATTGGGTTCTGTGCTTAGGCAAGCAATTGCCAGCGTAGCAACAAGGTAAATATCCTTTGCAACTTGATGATTTGGAAGTGGTAAGCGCTGGTCTAAAATTTCATGTAACATTAAATCCTGAGACCATAACGATGATGATAAGTTCAAGAGTTGATCTCCTGGATGTCTTCCCATTAAAATCTCCAATACTACCACACCAAAGCTATAAACATCGCATTGTTCAGTGATTACCATGGTATAGGCTAGTTCTGCATGGAAAGAAAAGAAAAAAAAAAAATTAAAAGTGTAATGCATTTTTTCTTCCTCCTTTCCTTTCTTCTTTTTTGTTTTCATTTTTCTTTTTTATAAAGTTGTCAACACTTGTAAATGCATGAAGCTCTCGAGGAAGTGATTGTTTGCAACATTCAGTTCATCACGAACATATGTAACACGGCTAACGCGACAAATAGTGATGGCGCCACATAGAGACCAAATGGAGCCATTGCCCCCTAGCATTAAAAATAATAATAATAAATAAATAAATAAAAATTGAAAACTTTATTTAATTTGAAATAAAATTGAAAATAATGTATTTTCCCCCACAAAGAATTAGAAAATCTCTTGAAATTCTTCAAAAGTATATATGCAAAGTCTTCTTCTAATTCCATCTAAAATTGTCTCTATTAGTGTTCTCAAATTTTTAATGTGACCATTTATTTAAGTTTGATAAAATTGTTTGTTACAGATCATTGTTTGAGTATGAAGCGGAATATATATATAAATATATATATATATATATATATTTATATGCATGTACACATATAATCATCATCTTATAAAACTTAACATCAAAATCAAGCATATCCTATCGGCAGTGTTAAATGGTTGTTATTGTAGATGAGCGCATGGTAAATCATTCATGCCACAAGTAGAATAATTGGAAGGAGTGAAATAAGTAAATGATTAAAGATATAAGTTATTGTACAAAAATAATAATTTACCTGGGGCAATATAACCGTAAGTTCCGACAACTAATGTTCGATTAGAGGAATCAGGATGAAGTAGTTTAGCCAAGCCAAAGTCAGAGACAAATGCTTCCAATTTAGAGTTCAATAGGATATTGTTGCTCGATATATCCCGATGAACTATTGCCGGTATGCATTCATGATGCATATAAGATAAGGCATGTGCTGTGGATTTGATGATGTTCACCCTCTTGTTCCAATCCAGTTCTAGAGCTTCAGCATCATTTCTAAGTACACAAAATAAGCTTCCCATTTCCATGTACTCATAGACCAAAAACATGCATCTCTTATGTAAACAAAAACCGTGAAGCTTTATAATATTTCGATGTCGAATCTCTGTCAACACCTTCACCTCATTGTGAAAACTCTTATCAAAAGTTTTGTTCTCCGCTTCGAATCGATGAAGTTTCTTCAAGGCAACCACTTTGCCGCTAGGTAATTCGGCTTTGTAAACACTACCATAACCACCGGTTCCAATACAATATCTAATGTCAAAGTCCTCAGTTGCTTTAATGATGTCTTTGTATGCAATGCGTCCATCATAATTCCATATTGAGAACAAGTTGCCATCCTTTGTTTCTATCAACTTTGGTTTAGTTTTCTTAACCATGCGTCGACAAAGGAGTAAAGCCCCAAGAACTAAGAAAACAAGAAACATGGAGATGCCCCATGTGAGCAGCACAACGGAAATGGAAAGAGAGAATGCCATGTATGTTTTAATCAAGTGTATGATTGATGCAGAGTTCAACTTCCAAGGGGCTGAGATCGTTATATAACAGTAAGTCATGCACAGAGAGAAATTAAGAGAGACAGTTCCTGGAAATTCCATTAACAATGGTTGTTGGATGCAGTACTCTGTACTACAAGACCCAAGTCTTGTTGACGTAGGTGGGCCATTTTCTAATTTTCTGATCGTCTTTTTCTATTAAGCTTTCTGTATATATAAATAAGCAACTAAGAGTGAACTATAAATAATTGCTTATCCACATGATTTTTTTTTTTTTTTTGTAAAGAACTTATCCACATGATTTAGAGTGAACTATATTCACTTAATTACGTATAAATATTTTAGTCTTTGGTTTTCTTAAGATCAAACTACATACTCACCCAATTTGCTGCTCATCTCTATGATTGTGATTGTGATTATCAGGTGTTGGACATTGTGGTCGGTCGGCATCCCATTCTTATTTTCCAAAATGTCAGCTATTTTGGTGTCTCTTACCCGTCAGTTATGGCCAGACTAAAGATCAAATAAGGCAATCCCTATATAATATATATCCAATATCGGAATTTTCTCTCCCAGAACCTAATCTCTTATGTATATAATCTAAATGAAAATTTTGAGTTTAAAACCCTCCACTTCCGTTGTATAAAAAAAAATATATCAAAAGTCAATTTCAAGAAACTTTGACTCTGTTTGAATATTTAAAATATCTTAATATATATGTCAATATTAGTAAAATAATTAAAGTTAAAATATTTTATTAGATTTTAAAAAATAAGTTAAAAAAAATTGAATAAAAATATTATAAAGTTAAACTATAGTTTGAATATAATTTTTTCTTTAAAATTTGAAAAATTTGTTTTTTTTTTAAGTTTAAAAAATTTATAATAATTAGATGAAAAAGTTAAATATTTGAAATTAAAAATATTTTATATTTATTAATAAATTTATAATTTTTTTTTAATATTTAAACGATTTTTTAAAAAATAACACATTCAACAAGAAATTTCGGTAGTATACGTGTAGCATCTACAGTGAGCGGCCCAGGCGCGTTTGAAAAGTAAAGGACAACTCGGAAGTCACCGACTCCGAGTGAGAGCTAATCGAAGAAAATTTACCATTGTTGTTGGATGACACCTGGTCTTCGCGTGGGGCACTACGTTAAAATAAAGGCCACGTTTTGACAGCGCCCATATTGAGTTGATCACGAGCTGTTAACTTGTACTCACCATTTTCACTGATCAAAAAAATAAAACTTGGTACTCACCATTTTCAGCAGACAAAAAATGGTAAATTGCAAAATTAATATGAATAAGTTTACTTCTCATCTGTACATATTACTTACATTATATATATTTTATTTTATTTTTATTAAATTAATTAAATTATTTTACTCATCATCTATATATCATATACTTATAATAAGAAAAAGAAAAAAAATTAAAAGAGTTGTGATATGTAATGTGTGAATATGCTAATTAAAATTATTCTTTTTTAAATTAGTTAAACAAGCAAAGCAGCTTATCTAAAAAGGCAATTATAGCCACCAAGCTACAAAAAGATGCAGAGAAGTGTCTTTTGCATTTATAATGGACTTTTGAGTGGAGACAGCCTTTACCTTGTTAAGCCATTTCTCATTCGAATTTGGAATTAACTAAATAGGTATGCATTAATCTCTTTGCTTTGTTTTCAAGTTGTAAGAATGCAATCAAGTACTTCCTTTCTACCTACATATTGTGCACAGAATAGCCCATAAACACACACACGCACAAGATAAAGACAATAGTTAAGTAATTTAACAATTTGTCTACGTCCACTAAAGCAGAAACAACTGATTTTAATATATTTATACAAAATTACAAATACTCACAAACAACCTCTCTATCTCTCAAATGACCCTCTTCTCTTTGTTTTTGCTCACACCCTACATTTTGCCCGTATCTCCTGGCTTGATCACTTACCTATGTGAGGATCATGTTACACCATTGCAAAAGGTGTTCAAGGAGCTCCACCAATATTGAGAAAAGGAAAGGGGTTGTTGTTCAAATGGTGGTTGTTCACACGTTGTTCAAATGGCTACTATTTACACCATGTTCAAATGGTTGCTGTTCACACTTGGAGATTTTACACATGGGTCGATTTTCAACAATCACCCCGACCACCCATGTGTATCATATTAAAATGTTACAAACAGTTACATCTTTCAAATGATAGCACCCCCTCATTGGAATGCTCGTTATATTTGCCATGAGATATTTCTACTATAAAATGAGCCTTCAAGTGCGTCTTCAAAGACATCTCCAGATGTATCTTCAAATGCATCTTTAAATACATCAGTGTCGTGTCTACATCCATGGAGCTTGTAGGAGATTTTCTTACGAGGAGATTTACAATACTGAGTTACAAGTGCTTTATTGCACAATCTCAACTCTCACTCTAGGATTTTTCTTTCGCTCAAGTCCACAGTCACGCACACCTTAAGCGAACTGAGCTTCATTCGAGTCATAGTCGATCGAACAATTTGGTTGTTGCCTTTACAACTCTCAAACCAGGCTTCACACATAACCCAACAATCACCAATCTTCCACGTAGAGACTGGTTCTCCACATGCCACCCTCTATCTCTAGCATAATCTCTATCATTTCTATAATTTCACAGCTCTTATCTTCAAGCTAGAAGACTAATTAAAATCGTGCATAACTTCGGTTTATCACGTACAGTGCCCTTAATCAACATATCTATAGAGCAACACACAACTCACATTGCATTGAAAATCTATGGCCTTGAACTAACCCTGGCACATATCAGAGAATCTGTTGTTGATGCCTCCGCTCTGATCTGGGCGACTGACCACTCATCCTGCTACTAACCTATTCTGCTTCAGTCAATGTGTTCATCTCTTGTGCAGTCTCTGCTCCTTTCATAGGAGTCCAATCAACTTCGTCTCAGCTAACTTCTACTTGCATGATCTCCCATCTTGCAAGATTTTTCCTTCATACTATAGTTCATCACCTTCTTTTAACAAGATATAGTTCAAGGTAGTAACTACCGTGGAGGTATGGTTGTCTTGGCAGCCCTGTGATCATCAACTTTTGGTGTATACGTCCTTGAAATATCAAACGCTCTGTTCCCATCTCTCACACATATGCATCACGTTGTGGTCTCGAGAGATTTCCTCAAGGAAAAACAAAACTGACTCATTTTTACTTCCACATATAATTCGCACGACCAAGCCTACTTTTACCACGAGCCAAGACCAATAAATCTTTTGTGACCTTTCACACTTTTATAGAAAACACTACTGAATGACTATTGTCATCAAACTGTCTCCAATCTTTAACAACACTGTGCACTACAAGAAATAGAACGTCATGTATTTCTTCAGTCACCATATCCACAACATCATTCTCATTTTCTCCTAATTTTAGCAGTCTCTTGTGTCTTGTTTTGCCACAATTCCTAGCAAGACATCTGTTTTCTAGATCTTGACTTGCTCTTACTCTTATTCTTAGACTTTGACTCATCCAATCTCCTGTTCTAATTATCAACATTTAGGGCCAACAAACCCAAGATCTTGTCGAAATCTATTATGCGCACCTCCTAAGCTAGAATAAGAGCTTGTACATTATCAAACTTCAACTTCGACTTCTCTACCAAATTTGTCATAGCCATTCTCATGGCCTCCCAACTTTTTAGCAGCAATGTCAAATACTATTGAGCACTAAACGTAACTTCTGTTCATCTTGAAGTTGAACAGTTTCTTTATCAACACTTTGTTATTTGCAACTGGTTTTCCAAAGAAAGCACAATGAGATTTGTGGCGGTACTCTTCTTAATAACATTGTGCTCCACTAATCTAAATAGAATGAGTAGTATGACTTCCAAAACCTATCGATATAGCAGTTTAATCAGCAACATCCAATGACCTAAAGTCTGCTCGTCAAACTTCACGATCTCAATCTTCTTATCCTGAAGATTCTTCCATCTAGATCGTCACAATCTTTTTCAAATATATAATTTCAAAATTACAACCATACGGATGAGTCCCAAATGATTCGAATAGTTTGCAAGCACTATTTGATCATCGAAATTGGATTTCAAATGACTTAGATCAAGCCTAAAACAGATGAGTCCGATGAAATTGGATTCTAAATGGCTTAGATCAAACACAAAACAGATCTAGAATTTTGAGATCAATTTCAAAAATTTCTAACCTTACAGATGAGTCTGGAATAATCCAAATAGTTGAAAAGTATTATTTGATCATCGAAATTGGACTCCAAATGGCTTAGGTCAACCTAAAACATATCTGAATTTTGAAAGGTCCAGATCAACAGAGGCAGCAACATGCGCGTGTGATGCACTTTCTAACCTTCTTAAGGCACGTGTGCACTCCTCCAATGTCTATTCAGCAACGTGTTTGTCTTGAAGCGAGGAATGTCTTGGTGTGGTCAAAAGTTGATTTTGATCAACTTGATTTCTGGGTAGCACGATATCAATTATTGTGCCCAGAATCACCCAGAAACACACTCACACATAACATAGAAATAAATATTAAGTAGGTCGATACTTTGCATACGTCAACTAAAGCGAAAACAACTGATTTCAATATGTTTGTACAAAATTATAAACACTCACAAACAACCTCTAATGACCATCTTCTCTTTGTTTTTGGCCGCACCCTATATTTCATACACAGCTCTAGCCTTGATCACTTATGTATGTGAGGATGGTCTTACAACATTGCAAATGACCTCCTTTTATAGGAGGAGCTTCACCAACTCCAACCACTAATCTTGACAAAATGAAAAGGGCTGCTATTTGTTCCATAAAACAAGCGAGATCGATAAAATGTAAGAGGCCTTAAGTGATTTCATGGCTTATTTTTATGAACAATGTTACAATGCCTCCTAAATACACCTCCAAATGTGCTTTTAGTGTAATTGCAAAAAAAAAATTCTTTTTCTTTCAAGCATTTTTTTAATATCTTTAAACATTTAAAAATAAATAAATCAATTAACTAATAGTCACTTTCTTAATCATTAAGAAAAAAATTTTAAAAAAATACAAGAGGGCACATTTGGAAGCATATATGGGAGGCATACAAGCATTTTTCTATTTTATTAGCGTTATCATATTCTTAACTCGGTATGTAAAGCACATTATCCACGTCACTTAAATGATAAGATTTGATTTATAAAATTTAAATTTTAAAATTTATCTTTCAAATCAAATTATATCATATAAGTACTTTATTAAATGTGCTTTACAGTTTTCACAATGACTTGATAATGGATTTTTTTTTTATTATTATTATCACTTTCATCAGAAGTAGTATATATATCATTGAATGAAAGTAGCTCACCTCAAATGATGATCAGCTAAACAAAGATGTATTTGTATACATTATGTGATGTTATTCTTTTGTGTTGGAAATATTTTCAAAATATTATATTTATTAATATTATTTTTCATATTTATTTGGGACTATATGAATTAGTTTAGAAAGATAGATATTATAAAGAAATTAATCTAGCCTAATTACATTAATGCCTTTGTTTGACCCTTGGAGAAACATCGGAGAGACATTTTTTTTCCTTGGGTGGGCTGTGCATGGAGGTAGCCCACACGGGCATAGGAGTACGGGCCATGAGCCCAAAGCGCCCCAGAAACTTAATGTTAATATTATTTTTGAGATTTATTTGGGAAGATTTGAGTTAGTTTAGAAAGAGAGAGAAAAACAAATAAAAATAAAAAAAAAAATGATCTAGCCTAATGACATTAATGCCTTCGTTTGACTCTCATGGAGACACAGGACATTTTTATTTCTCGGTATTTCTCGGATGGGCTGTGCATGGAGGCAGCTCAAATGGGCTTAGGAGTTCGGCCCATGAGCCCAATGTGCCCCAGAAACTGGCTGGTGGACAAGCACATTGACCAGTGGACCAAGTCCAATTGGGCAGCAGGTGTAGTAATATATTTACCTATACGAAAATCGGTTTTAGTTAAATGAAAAGTTGCATCCTTCGGCCTAATATGCCCATTGGCCCACAAATTTAACAATCCTGGAAGGAAATTTTGAAATTCTCTCATCAAAAGTTTTCATTTCTTCAAAAAATTTTAATACTATGTGTTCACTTTACAGATAACATATTTTCAATCTCTTAGTTAAATAATAAAATTTGAAGATATTCGAGTTTAATTTGGTATATGCATAACACAGTTAAATAAATAGATTTATTTTAAATTTCATTATATATTAGAATAAAATTTACTTATAACTCGTGTGTATACCGTAACTAATGAGAGCCAATGCTGTCTTATTAAGAAAAGCAATATTATAACACATCTTGAAACAAACTATTTTCTCTCACTATTTTATTATTTTGAAGCCTATTTGCACCAACATTTTGCTCATCTTGCCCAACTTGTGGACAATGAGAAAGTTATGTGAATGTTGAAATGATTGTCTATTTAGATGCTAGGTGACAGGTATTTTTAAAGAGCTTTGTTACTCATTATCTTTACATACCACATATTTTTTTTTAAAGTTTATTTTAGATTTATTCTTCTTAAATTAAGTGAATTATTCTACTCATTATTCATATACCAAACATTTAGTAAAATAAAAAAAATGTGATTTGTGAGGATGATAAATAGATTTTTTTTTTTAATTATCATCTATAAATAAAAAGTAATAAGGGTGCTTCTTGGAAAATAATACCTTCATTTCTCTTATTTAAAATCGATAGAATTTGTATAAATTGAAAAATTAAAATCTTTTTACGTAATTTTTATGCATTTTACTAATATAATTGTCCGTATTATTTTTTTAATATAAAATAATTATTTTAACTAATTATATCAAAGAAATATAAAAAAAAATGGGTTTTGCTACATACAGTCGGCAAATGCAGTCGACGTGCAGTCGGTTGTACGGAATGAATAAAAAAATATAATTTTTTTTTATATTCAGGGAGACCTACATGAATAAAAAAAAGTTATAAAAATATTTTTTTTTCATGTAGGTCTCATATTAATTCATTTTTTTATAGCCGACTGCATGCCGACTGTATCTGCCGACTGCAAAAAGTATTTCTCTAAAGGGAATAGGGGAAATGCTGTTTGTTTAGCCTCGAGGCTCAAAAATAAAAAGAGTAATGTTATATATAGTCGTGAAATTATAAACGCAATACAATCACTTTAAAAAAGAGTAGAGTCCACGATTAAAAAGTTAATTTTTTTCATATAAATTTTATATTAATTTATTTTTTTCAAAATGACTGCACGCCGCTTACACAACCACGATTATAAATATCATTTCTCAGCATAAAATTCCTCGACCTTTCTTCAGCAACGGTTCCACAAGGGGGTGAATCACTCCATTTATGCTATACGGATGCACGGGTGCTACCCATACGTGCTTCAGCTATAAACGGCGAGATCCAGCACAGCCGTAGCCAACTCAAGCTTAATATTAGCTCCGAGCTTCAAGGTTTGCTAATTGCCAAAAGAACTCCCATCTTCATCCGCGGATTTTCCAGCTTTCCGCTTACAATTCCATATTTCCTGTTTCTATAGTTCGAATCCGTGCGAATTAATCGTGATTTCACCAATCCTTATGGTTTCACCTGTCGCTTAGCTGTTTAACACAGTTGTATTTAGTTTGAATTTCTGCTGGCGAAAAATTGGATCAGTCTTTAAGGTTTCTTCATGCAACCTGTGGTGGTTTTTTGTGTGTGTTTGAAATGATTGAATTGGGTTTTCTTTAGGGTTCTTATAGGTAGCTTCGTTACCCATATGCAAGTATGTTGAAGTTTATGTTATTTTACTTCTGTGTCAACTTCTTTGCTTGTCGTTTCCTTGTGACAAGTGCGTTAACCACTTAAACCTTTAAAAAATGTTTTTTTGATAATCGTTAGATCGCTTATATTCCAGATAGAAAACTAAGGTCCTATGCACTACGCAATGCGAATACATATAAAAAGGAATTTAGTGTTTGCCCCTAATGTTATGATTTTTATCCAGTTCGTTGGAGGTTTGATATTGACGGTATTTACAAATATGATACCTCAATTTTCCGATATCCACAATAGATCAGTCTTTGACAATCTGCAGTATTTATGGAATTCATGGGTTTGGGTTTGGAAATATTTCATGACTTCTGATGTAGCATTTGTTTTGTATGACTCCGTGATACCAATAAGATGCTTTTATGGGTTCATCCCTTCTATTGTTGCATATGGAACATTTGTATTTAAGAACTGAGAGGTCGTAGCGCTAGCAAAACAAATTTACCACGCATGGACAACACCCACCCCCTACCTGCCCTTCTTCTTTCTTTATTTTGCTTGGCCAATTCCAAACTAAAGATCTCTCCCCCAACCCACCTCTATAGGTAGGCCCATAGGGCTTTAAGTGAAGCATATGTGTTAAACCATGCTTTCTACGTCATAAACTTGGATATCAGTTTCTCTTTTCCAGATTTATCCATTCCAATAAGTTTGAGTTTTTGTAAGTGTGCAACTGTCAGACAAGCAAGGGATTTGTTAGAAACAATAAGAGAGTAAAACAAAAAGTAGAATCAATCACACACGACACAAGATTTACATGGTTCAGTAACATGCCTACGTCCATGAAGCTGCGAAGGACTTTATTTAGATGAAGATCAAAGATACAATACAGTGGTTGTACAAGGATTTAATACAATATATAGTAAATCCTAATTAGCAGGTTGGGTTGGATTACGAGTCAAAAAACGGGTCGAAAAATTTTTCCAGGGACAATGGCCCAAGCCTCATTGGAAATCTACTAAAAACCGCAAATGAATCTTTGTCGGGTCAAGCCATCAAACTGGGCTGCACATAAACAGAGCTAGGCTCGATACGAAGAAGATTAATAGGGATGAATTGTGACCGCTATTGTGATTGCCAGGTTAAATGGAGGAATCGGCAAAAAGAAGAGTAAGATTGAAAGCAATGCGTATGCAAGCTGATGAGGCTGAAGTTCCTACAATTCGTATGCAAGCTGATCAGGCTGAAGTTCCTAATAATGCTCAAAGATCTGGAATGCCTGGTTGCCTCTCCAATCCATTGGTTGAAACTGCAACTACGGAAGTGTGGGAGTCATACGCTCCAAGATTTGATTTTTACACGGACCCAATGTCAGCATTCTCTGATAGCAGGAAGAGCAGCAAAGCTGGTAATCAGATCGGACCAGATTGTTTCTCTTCTCAAAGTAATAATGGTCCTCCTATGTCACGGTTCTCACCTTCTCTTCCGGGTAAATTATCTATGAACTATTTGTCCTCTCTTATGGTCGTAGAATGACATCAAATTACTCCACATGAATAGATGCATATTTTATAGCCATGCATATTTTTTTCCTGATCAATGAATTTTATGTTGTGTATGAATTGGCATGATGAGATGAGTACGTATTAGGGGAGAATGAAACCATTTTCATTGTAAATATATTGTTTTTTTTCCTGGTGCCTAGAGCATTTGATTATTAGGGGAAATGAACCATTTTCTCTCTAAATCTATGGGTTTTTTTTTTTTTTTTTTTTTTTTTTTTTAAATTCTGGTGCTTTGAGAATTTGATGGCCTAGTTTTTTTTTTTTTTTGGATAAGTAATAAGAATGAATTAAGCCCGTGTACATAGGGAGTATATAAAAGAAACACCTAATTACATTCTAGCTAAAGAGAGATGGAACATGGGTTATTAGAGCATACCATCAGTCGGGACGTAGAAATAGGAAAATATTTGAAAGCTGAAGCAACTTAATCCCAATCACTGACCTAATGTATGTCGTGGTGCAAATATTGTATATACGTGCGTGCATATCTTATTTTGAAGTTCATTTGATATATGTATGCAGGTTTGCATGTATTTAAGGATTATTCTTTAGTTGCAAATGAGAATAATAGATTGGGATTTTTGTAGTGTAATCCAATTCATGTTATTAGTCCAATAATGCCCAGAATTTTGTATGATTCCAATGAGCTGCCTTTTGCTTTCCCCCCTCAGTTTTCATTCGGTTTGATATAGCAGGACCAAGGAATACATCTCTTGCTCATCAAAATCAGAGTAATTGGTCACCGAACCAGATAATGTATCAACCACAAGGTATGGCCAGTCCTCATCAAAGCCCAGTAGGAACGGCCAGTCCTTTTTCTATGCATCCACAAACTCCTGAATTCTGGAATGGATCCACCGGCCCAACTAGCTATAGTTCTTCATCTAATCCATCTAGAGGCGGCCATCTTCCAAGCCCTGGCTTTGGACCAAGAGGTAGCCCTTATTCAAAAACCGGGCAAGGCAGGGGTTATTGGGCCAGCCACAGTCCAAGCCCTGGTTCACCTCGCCCCACTTCTGGAAGAGGTGGGAGTCGCTGGTATGGCAGCAGCAGGAGCCCTGGTTTGGGACAAAGTAGTGGACAAGGGCGGGGTTCTCATGCTCGTTTCTCGGCACCAGGCCGACCGCTGGGTCCAGAGCAGTTTTACTACGAGTCCATGTTGGAAGACCCATGGAAGTTTTCGAAACCTGTTATGTGGCAGAGCATGCATGCTTCTGGGAATTACTTGAACACACCTGACTCGTCCAGGAATTGGACTACAAAATCTCACAGCACAAAAAAAGCGAGAGCTTCAGAAGCTTTAAATAAGTCAAGTAATCAACCAAGCTTAGCGGAGTACTTGGCTGCTTCGTTTAAAGAAGCTGTTGATGACGGAGCAAGTACATGACAGTTGCTTTGGCGAGCCTTTTGCTACGCTTGGTATACTAAAAGAAATATTTAAAATCTCTTTTTTATGTAAAACAGATCTAATAAATATATCACGTTTAGCTGTATCTATTTCTTAGTTTTATTTTATGATTTTTTTTTTTTTTTTCAAATGTGAATCTAGCACTTCCATTCAAGACAATTCGATCAAATTTTTGCGGTCTGGCCGATAAAGGTTTCCTTCTTTGAATCTTTTGCATATTTTCCATCTGCAAGTAAATGCAACTTCCAGGAAAAGTGATTTTCCTCAATACGCAAGAGTTCTTCTATGGGGACCAGTAATGATAACTACAACATATTTAACAACACACAATACATGTTGTGAAATATGGGTAGTTTTGTAAAATGATGTTAATTTTATAAAATATTTTACAAAAATACCCCTCATTTTAAACCCATTGTTGTGTAGAGTTCTGTGAATAGTGATGTGTATCTATTATTTTTCATCAAGGGAAAAGATCAGAATTGCCCACGAAAGTCGGCGGTAAATAGCAGGTGAGTGTTAAGAGGTTGTGGTTATATACCAAACATCAAGCTGCCATTCTATATGTACGCTGTTTATTTTTTAACCTGTGGCTGCAATGCCCAAACGTCAACTACTATGAGAAATATAAAGGTAAAAATCAAGGAGCTTCACGTTTTTCTGGCTTGAAAATGAATCCAAATATATTTTCCTGTTTTGTCTGCAAAAGCCTTACCCTGTCTCGGTTCCTCCTAAAATTTCATGTGGTCAAGATCCCTAATTCAGCATTAATGCCACAAACTAAAGCAAAAACCATGCCTAGAAACAGGTTTTTGTTCGCAGCATATCTTGTCCATGAAGGTATCCATAAGCTGTCCAGCTAAGCTAGGAGGGTCATCAAGCAAAGCATCCACAAATACATTAACCACCCTTCTCTCTTGCTCCGTAGCTTTGAGGCTGAACCAAGTGAGAAATTTTACTCTAAAATCTTCATCTATGTGCCCTTCATGCTCTAAACCTCTGACCACTTGCACAGAATGTTCATAATCACTAACCAGTGGTCGCATTTTACTACCCATATCTGGAACTGCTCGCATTCCACTGCATTTACAAGGCGTTGAAGGAGATACGGTTTCAATGAAAGGAGGTGGATAGTAAAACCCTTCACTCTTGCTCTTGTTAATCTCAACCAACGGTTGAAGCTTCGCAGGGGATGCTGATTTAAAGTTACTAGACTTGGTTGACTCAGCCTGAGGATGATTTTGAGCTATAATTCTATGTTCTGCTTTTTCATGTTCTAAAGCTGTAAAAGAGCTCCCACCTGGAGCAGGAGTCTCCCATTTGGCTTCTGAAACACCCAAGACCCCAATGCTGCTAAACAGAGAAACTTTGCAGAGATACTCTGTTGAAGGATGGAGGTGACATATCTTGAATCTCTTCTCTGGCCTGAATACAATGAAAGTGGGTTGCTCTGGATAGTCCTTAATGACAGACTCCCGATGCCAGAGTCTGCAGCCTGGGTTGTTTTTTAACAGATGGTCTTCATATTCTAGCACAACAATCACTGATGTAGGGGTGGACTCTTCAAACCGGATATGACAAGCTGCTATAAACATTTCATCATGTCATCAGGAGAAAGATAAATGCAAATTCTAAAAGATTTTTTATGTATCTGCATTGTGCAATGTAATTTCAGATTCAAAAATTCAAAAATTGACTCTGCGTCTACTTTCAATAACTATGGTTATGATGCCACTTAATACCGTGACTACCCAAAATAACAAAGATCAATATTGTGTAAGTTTCATTTTAACGCTAAATCAAGACGATTCATAAGAAAATTGAGAGCTAATTCTCCCATTCTCCAAAAAAAGAAAGAAACTTTTTTTCTTTTTTAAATGTAAAAAAAAAGAAAGAAATTTACCAAATGGATCTTTCTTTTCCATATAATTGGGGCAAACCAGCGAATCAAAAGATAGCACTGCAGAAGCACATAACTTCTGGACCTCAGCACCGCAGGAGAGTCTGTTCACAATGCAGCGTACCATACTAGTGCATACCTGATCTAGAGGCCCCACTTCATCATTCAGTATTTTCACTGCAGATTCCACTGTCCTCTGCACTTCTTTGTATAATGCTGTTCCCATGAGAATCTTATGTGCCAGAGATAATCGTAGACACAGTACATCCACTCTTCTAGCCTCCTTGGCAACAATTAATTGTTTTCTCCAGGTTCTGTAAAAAGACCAAATATCAGTTGGCCAATCCTTTTGCGTGGTATCTTGGGTAAAAGCTAAGAACGTGGTAGGATCAATTAACCAAAGAAGTGAGTAGCCATGTTATAATTTGCTTTTGCATTAGGTTTAACCTGATTACTTTTTCTTTCCTTCTTTTTTCTTTTTAGTGTTGGTTAACCCAATTTCTAATCTCTAACCCTTAAGTAAGTTAAGTTGGTAGGATACCTGGAAACTAAAACCTACATAAAAGGCACAGAAAATGCCAGACCCCTGCGAGTATGCATGTTGAAGATCTAATTCAACTATGTTAATGCAGTTGAATTGGAAATGCAATGTTTAATACCAATGTGAACAAACCAGGTCACTTGCAAGAAATGTTTTTGTAAGTGGTTAGTCAGATTCTTCAGCCGAGGAAGTAACAAATATATCCGACAGCATCATTGCCTATATATTTACTAGTTTCAATGTGCTATATATTAAAAGAATGCCGATGTGCTATACAGCTGTGAAAAATTAGTTGGGTTTTCTGGGTCTGGTTGCAACTGTCTATATATCTGGTACTACATACTATTCAGCCCATTGGAAGAACAAATAATATTTATCTAGAAGTTCGTAGGCATTGAATTTACCTCATTATCCCATTGATTTTTCCACAGGAAATGCAATAGAAGCTTCCATCCAACTTTTCACAACACCCATGCTTCAAAATACCAGCTCTTTCATGCTTCAAAGCACATTCCAGATGGCAAGACAATCCACACAAATCATTATCGCAGGTCAACCAGAGACTGGGATCCTTGTTATCATCATAACAATGACAGATACAGCAAGAACATCTTTTGCAAAAAGCATCCTCCGAAGTTAAAGTAGCTCTGCATGCAATATTCCGACACCGCAAAGTTTTAATATGTTCTTCATTGTTTTCCAGAGGGGAATGATTTAGGTCAGTCAATAGTTGAGGTGGACCTATGTTCCTTTTCCTTTTAAATTTAATATGAGATGGAGAAAAGGCAAAAGAATTGTGCCCCTCGGAATCCCGAAGCACTAACTTTAGAAGGTGTTCTATCATTTGAGATTTTGTATATCCTGTGTACTTTCTCTCTTTCCCCATTTCAGCACAGATGATTTCAAGAAGCTCTGAACGAGTAAAAGAACGAAGAAACTCAGGGGCATCTTTTGACCATCGGGCAATCTCATGGACCAGCTCTCTTTTCTCTCCCAAGCTTAGCAGGCTACATTTTACGGGATCAAGTGCACAACCTTCAAATATAGAAAAGGAATATAATTTCATCTTGACATCTCCAATGTTACGTCTAGAAGAAGTTTAACATGACTGAAAAATTCTCAACAAACCCATGAAGGAAAAAGTAGTCATTCACACACCTTTTTTTTTTGTTTTTAATTGGCACCGGATGTCCGATAACAGCGTCCCAATTAGTCTTGAAGGTGCACAAGCCCTCGGCAAGAAGTTTTCCGCAAGTGCACCTCGGTAATTCAAGGGGAAAACCTCCCAATCTAGAGATTGTTTGCACTAAGGGGATTTGAACCTTAGACCGGGAAAAGCATACCCCCAAGCCCAAGGCCTTTACCACTTGAGACAACCCCTAGGGTTTTCATTCACACTCTCCAATCAAGTGTGCGTGTGTTTACTTATTCTCTTAAATGTGGTATTCAATTAAGAAGAAATGGTGGAACTAAAGTTAATCAAATAAACCCCATACCTCTAAAAAAAGAGCATGGGAGAGAGAGGACCAACAGATCCCAAAAGTACCATCACATGCTTGAACATGATCTTGAGTAATATATACAATTGTATTTAACTATTTCTTCCTATTATTGCATTGTTTTGTCTTTGAAATTTAAGATACAAATAATGTGTCAGGAGATTACAGGACATGAGCTCATTCAGGTTGAGTCCTCATTTTTATTGCCTAAAATATCCTGACCTGGTTACACTTAATTCATAAATCAATTTTCTTAATAACCGAAACCTTTTCGTTTTCTGTTCATGCCTGTGTTAGCAAATCATTTTTCTTAAGATCAATTGGCATAAAGCGCTCACATGAAACTTGCCTTAATTCATAAATCATTTTTCTTAATAACCAAATTCACCAACCGTTTTTCTTTCTGGTAAACAAGATAAATCAACTGAAAAGATTTTAAACCAAGGTCAACTGTTGTCATTGATTTTAGAGGCAGGCTTCAGCAACATATAGAATTAGTCATACTAAAACCTAGGTTAAGAATGGATTCAGGCTATTTGCAAACCCTACAAGATATTTGAGCATTCAACTACAACATGTTCGAAGGTGAATAACAAAGTCTTGGCCTACTTCCTATACACCATACCAAAATCTCTGATTAGCAGGTACTTCTTCAAAGATATCCTCCCATAGAAATATTTCACTGACTTCCCACCAATAATGTAGCTGAAACAATTAAGTATGACCTTAAAATGTGCCAATGCTGATGAAAAAAACTCATTCACATCAGAACTTAGATACATCTATTAGATGCCAAAACTCATGTATTTTCTCTTTGTGGGGAGTGAACTATGTAAGATAGTTCCAACACCCTGATTAAAAACATCACTTAGATAGCTACTGAATAGAAACTTCAACATAAACAAATCAATCTCTCATTCAATATGCAGCTTAGAATTTTTTTTTATTGGCACCAAGTGTTCGGAACAGCGTCTCGACTAATCCCAAGGGTGCAAGGCCCTCGGCAAGGAGTTTCTCGCAAGTGCACTTCGGTTAATTCAAAGGGAAAATCCCCCAGTCCAATGGCCCCTAAAGATTGTTTGCACCCAAGGAGATTTGAACCTTAGACCTAGGGAGAGCATACCACCAAATCCAAGGCCTTTACCACTTGAGCCAACCAATATGCAGCTTAGAATTTACGATTCAAAATTTTGAATGTGTCTATTTTGAATGCGTGCTCCATGAATGTGTGCTCTTGTAAGAATTACCGTGGGAAGGAACTTATAACATTGCCAGGATCTTAAATCTCCAAATGGACTCATAACAAAATTACGCTATTCACTTAAATTGAATGATCAGTACTTTTAAAACTAGCCTCAAGAAGCAAACGGTTACCTAATGGTGATATTTTTGTTGCTGCCATTAGTACTCCGTATAAGAAATTCCCTGCTTGAGTCCTTCCCTTTTTCTATAAAACCTAATCTTACCTTTTACCATTTATCTGTTGAATAAACCCCCCAAGTGTGAAATGGGTTTGGGTTTGCAGCCACCCACCCCATTCTCACCAACCATCCACCCACCCACTCACCTCCAGAGGTGCTTCTGGTCAAGAGGAATGGGTGTGTGTCCCCCCATTGCTCTCCTATAAAAGGAGAGCTCTGCTAGTGATAAAATGCAGTGGGTGAAGAGATAAAGAGGAACGTGAGAGAGAAATAGAATTTTTTTGAGTGTTTTGTAAATCTCGTATAAATTCTATAAAAGAGGCTCCAGTGGACGTAAGCAATTTGCTGAACCACTTTAAAATTGTTTTGTGTGATTTTCGGACAGGCCGGAAGCACAACATTATCTGCTATCCGTGCATAAATGCCGTATGTGTTTCTTCCCGCGTATACAACACATACTTAAAAAAGCATACAACTTTTATAGCGCAATTGATATTAGTACCCATGCACAGTTATTTCCATCAAGGCTTTTATTAAGATGTACCAAAGCCCCACTTTTCATTTGCAAATAACCATAGGAGTATAAGATTGATAATTGATGCGGGAAGCCAGAAGCAAAGAACCCAAACCACCACCAAAATAAATACATGATGAAGAATCCAAAAATGACTATACGGCTGTGAAAGAGAGAACCCAGAAGATTTCAAACACTGCCCAACAAACATTCCCAACCATACAGTAAGTATACCACTAATGATAAAGTTCACAAAACCCAAAAAGGCAAACGGAAAAAAGTTAAATAATATCATAGGCATTGTCCAAGAGAACGTTAAAAGGCATAAAACCCAGCATTATCAATTGGAAGAGCGTACAGCCACAAACATATATGAGAAACTCTAAAAAATACCCAAAAAAGGAAAACATGAAAAGGGAGCCGACCTGAGAACGCGGAGTCCATGCCTGAAAACCTTTCTTCTGGTTTAGTCATAATGCTCGAAAAATAAAAAGAAAGGGGGGGGCGGGGGGGGAACCCTATATTTAAATGGTATATTTTTGGACAGAAAAGGGGCTTAAGCCTTAGTCCAAAAGAGAGAATAAATGCAAGAAACGAAATTCGTGAAGCAGTAACTCGAAGCGGAGGGAGAGAGTCGGAGGCAAAAGTGGCATATAAGTAATAAAAAAATAATAATGGGCATGAATGTGAGATACGGTACGAATATATTGCAGACGCGGATCAGAAAGCAAGCCATGAAAACTGAGCTAATGAATCGATTTGAGTCCTACGAGGGGTTGGTGTCTTCTCTTCTCGAGCTATTCATTTTGCATGATTTCATATCATCATCATATCATAGGGTAAAAGTACACCCACGCGCACGGCGTTGCTCTCACTTTGATGGAGTCGAGGATTTCGGTTTCGGGTTTTCACCTCTCCGAAAGCCACGAGCGAGTGAGACAGAAACGTCTCTCGTCTCGTGGGTAGTGGTACGGCGCGGGGATCCTCTCCTGTTATTGGCGTGAGTCCTTCCTTCCCTCACTAACGTAGAACTTATTTACGTCTCCACACTCGTAATATATGCTTTGCCAAGATCTCATGTGGCCTTATCCACTCCATACTTCCTTTTCCTCTTTAAAATTATAAAATTATTTTTAGAATATTTTTAGAAAAATGCTCCATCGCAAGTGCCGTACATATATTTTAAAAAATAGTAAAAATTATTATTAAAAAAATAATTTTTTTAATATAAATCTCATATTTATTTTTTTAAAATAATTATACGATATTTACACACTCACAAATATAACTATAATTTTCTCTATTTCTAAGGTTGTGTGTAAAATATTTCATATAAAATATTTAAATGGTAAATTTTAATTGATAAAATTTAAATTTTATATTTTATATTTTAAATCAAATTATGTCACAAAATAGTAATTAATGCAAAATGTATTAAAAACATAAAAAAAATGAAAAACACGCGTGACCTTTTATAATATGTTACGCAATAATATTTTAAAATAAGTGATAATTTTATAAATTCTTTTATAAAAGTATCATTATTTTATAAAAATACATTTATTTTACAACACATATTGTGAAATATGTTAGAAATATGTGTCGGCATGGCTACATTCAACAGCTAGCTAAAACGTGATGGCATTGGACTGCTCTGCAGCCTAATTTCTACAGACCCAACTTTGATGCTGATGTATACATATTGGGTAAGATCAAAGTAGGACAATTAATAGCCTCAGCTTTGAAAGGTGAGGTTGGATTCAAACTTTTATTTTCCCCCTTGTTGGGCCTTGAGCCCGTTTATATATCTGATGGGATTGAAGTCTAGAGTGTTTCGGTTTGGGCATTCGAGGATTTGGGCTTATTTTGCCCCTCGATTGCCATATCAAAAGACACGCGGATAGAATAGTGATGAGTCGACCAGCCAGTGAGAGGATCCTATCCCCATAATAATGGTTTGCTAATTTCTGATTATTATTATTATTATTATTATTTATATGTATGCATTTTTGGTGGGGATCGATTGTCTTCAAGTTGAAATCCCAACTACTACTAGAAAGGCAAGTTGGGTTCAAGCTTTTCGTTTCTTTTCTAAAAGCGAGTAATGCCAGATTTATAAATAGATTTTATAAAAATAAATTTATAAATTTATATAAATATTAGATTTATTTTACGGTAAAAGGATCGTATATTGAAATCGGTTCTCTATGTTTTGTCGTGTCATAAATATTATTTTTATTTTAAAATTTTGTTATTTCGGTTATATTTATTTTGTAACATATTTTAGTGACTATCATTTAAGTAATTATATAAGAAAACATTTAAACCGTATCTCATCAACAAATGTAAAATCTTTTCCTTCTAGAACCCTCTTTCTCACTACAAAAAAGCCTCCAGACCTGAGTATTGTGGAAGGAAGCTTCTTCCTCTTTTTCCCTTTCCTTCTCTCATTTCTCCTTTCTCTTCCTCTTTCTCCATTTTTTCTCTCATTTCTTAATTTTTTTTTATTCATTCAAGGTCAAAAAGTTAAATATACATTTTCCAATAACTCTCAATATACGCAGCATAAAAAGACTCTCAAGCTTCAAATCGTTTAAAGGATAATAGCAATTTTACGAAAATCACAACGCGTGGTCCTCATGCACCACTCACAGTTGCACATGGTCCTCATGTGCCACTCATTCCAACAGCTCTTCTAACCACATGCATCAGATCACTGGAATCGCAACTACCAAATCTTTTCAGATTTGACTTCTGTAGTTTAAAATAAATAAGCTTGTTACCCTCACTCGTTGTCAAAGTTTGCTAGAGTCCATCCAAACTATAATCCATCCTTTTTTCGTTCTTATTTTCCTTATTGTGTAGTATTTAAAACAAATTGTCTTTTAGAAGGTTTATTCGTAAAAGTTAAATTCTCCCTTATATGAATGGTGAGGTTGAGTTTCTGTTTAAATAAAGTGTTGTCTTTGAGATATTTATCTATATAGAGTATTAGTAGCAGTGAAGTCCAGGTCAGTCTAATAGTATACTGGTTGAGTTCTAAATGGTTGATATGGAGATATTCTACATGTATCCAATCATAAATGTAAAATTTTCTTGATAAATGAATGAATGAATATGACATTTCCTTTAAATAAATAAAAAACAAACAAAAATCAAATGTAATTAAGTATGATACATAGTAAATATTTTTCATTATATCACATCCCATATGATCATAAATTTGGTATGGCAGGGCGTACTAACTAGTGCATATCCGGCGCTTCAAAACGTACTTATTTCTAAGTGAGAAACGATATATATACGCCATTCCTTTTGCCATTATTTCTAACGTAACATTAAATAATTAGATTATTATTTATTATTTATTACTCATCATTTAATTATTGGGTCAAGGATACCAACTAAGAGGACGGTGATAGAATAATAATTAATAAATGATGCATATACTTTTTTTAATTAATCAATTAATAAAAAATTATATTTATAATCATAAAATACATAATTACTTTAATGTTTTTGAAAAAAATAAATAGATATAAGATTTATATTAAAAATAAATTTTTATAATAATAGACCTTTTTTTTTCAAAATGAGTATGATTTATATAATTTATTATTATATTATATGTAACATCACTCTTAATTCATTGCATAAAAAAAAATATATATATATATATATATATAATTCTGATTGCCTTTTTAAAAAGCTAGAGCCAGCCAGGTAGCTAGCGCCACATCCATCGAAGCTTAACGGGTCAAAAGTCGTGATCAAAGGAATTTAAGTTGTGATGCATGAAACTCACAACTTGATCAAACTCCTAACAACTTTGGTTTCTTTTTCCTGATATCCCAACAACCATAATGAATATATGGTGGAAAATGCACGTGCCCATTCCTTGGACTTTTTCCATACTTTTTTCCCAAGAAAAAATTAGTCAGATTATTTCAAAGTTTAAGGCCAAAAGAACACACAATTTTGAAATTCATGACTCGAGCGGCTTAGCATATGGTGTGGCCCAATGCAATAATAAAGATATGCCTTAATTTAATTTTATAATTTGACTTATCATATTAAATAACATCAATTTTTTAATTTATTTTAATATAATTTTATTTTAATTAAAATATTTTTCTTAGATGATGTTTGAATAATTAAATAATATGAGAATTTTGTAAATAATAATAAAATAATTTAAGTTAAAAAAATACTTTTTGCTCCGATAATAGGTCTCGATTTTCTTTTCTTTTTTCACTTATTGATTAAGTAAATATTTGTTAATAATGTTGTAATTTTTTTAAATGTTTAAAGGGATTAGAAAAATTCATTAAAAATAAAAAGCCAAATGGCATTCTCAATGACTTTTCTTATGCTACACCTATCAAGGGTGTAGGTCCTTTGAGTTCGGATATTTTCTTAAGTTTTGAAAAATAAAAAATAAAAAATTAATAATAATATTATAAAATTAAAATATTATTAGAATATAATTTTTTAATATAATTTTTGTTTTAAAATTTAAAAAAGTAATATTATTTTTTATATTTTATTTAAAAGTTTGAAAAAACTGTAATAATTAAAAGAAAAAATTAAAATTGTAAATTAAAAAATATTTATTTTTAAATAATGATTATAAATAAAATTATTAAAAAATTTACCAAACAACCGTTATATGTTGGCATATAGTAAAGAGTCATGCTAGAGCTAGGGCTGTATACGAGCCGAGTTCGAGCGAGTTTGGGTTGTGCGAACTCGGCTCGTTCACAACTCGAGTTGAGCCCAAGCTCGGCTCGTTTATTGGACGAGCCGAAGTTGACGCTCGAGCTCGGCTTGTTTACATTTTAACCAAAACTCAAACTCGGCTCAAGCTCGGTTTGTTAACGAGCCGAGCCCAAGCTCGGCTCGAGTACATATATGTTATTTGCAAAATATACAATATACAAAAAATATTCTGCATCAGAATAATAACAAATTATTTTTTTTAATGGAGAATAATAGCAATAGCAACTTAAATTTAAATTTACATCATGAAGCCTTCTAGAGACTATTTATTGACATTTACTTTCTAAATAGAACTAGTGAATGAAAACAGAGTTTATTTACAAATTACAACAGTAAGAAATGAAACTTAGTACATTAAACTCCAAAACAAATAATGAGATCTAAAATTGAAATCAGTGAAGTCCTCAATCTTCACGAATGCAGCCCAGAAGTTAGAACCATATACATTATTGCGCTGCTGTCTGCATACACTAACTAATACACAAAAAAATTTGTTAACAGATTTTTAATCTCTTGCTCAAGTACTGTTAACTTAGTATACTGTCAAGGGATTTGTAACAGGAATGCAAAACTTAATTTGCACGAAATAAATGGCATATTTCAAACAGGTTGAAGCAGGTAGTAGCATTAGAAATTAGAATTAGCAAACTACAATAAAATGGAATCAAATGGCAAACTCGCACAACAACTGACAAACCCAATAAAGTATACAAAACATGAATTTCACGAGCAGTAGAAGAAAATGGCAAGTTCACTGATTTTACAAAGCACATCAGCATTTTAAATTACATATAGAGTGAAATGGCAAGCTAGATTGTCCAAATTACACAGCAATTATACAAAACAGAAATCAAACAAGCAATACAATCAACATGGCAAGGTAACTAACAGTGAAACAAAATACATTAGAGTTGCACGTGAAATTCTTCATAGAAACAAGTTCTCAAGAAACAAAAGGCATACACTAATCAATTAATCAAAGTCCTCATGCAGTTACCAAAACAAAGTCAACATGACAGAACATATATAAAGCAGCAGGCTGCAGTAGCAATAGGCATACAAAAACAAAAGTTCATACTTTAAGTTAAAGCAAATATGCCAACTAGTTACCAACAAAATCACAATGACTAGAAGGGCCCAAACTTATACAATATTTGAGTTCACCATGACGGAAGTAAACAATTTCTCAAACTTGAACAGAATCACCACAGGACAACCTGCACACACTAATAAACCAAAAAAAAAACATTAATATAATATTTATTCCCTTGCAAAATTACTCTCAAGTACTTTTAACTTAGTAATATTGTCAATGGATGTTTGCAATGCAAAATTTAATTTGCCATTTAAAGAAATTTAGAAAATCTAAATGGTGAAGAGTTAGAACTTAGAAATTACCTGAACTGTCATGTGATCATATTAGATAGAAAAGCCAAACTGTCCAAATATTACAAAATAAACTGTCTAAATATCAGATAGTAAATCATATAGATTAACCAAAACAGACTAGATAAAACTAGAAAACTGCCCAAAAGCTCTATAGATTAAACATGCTTAATTTAAACAGAATCTGAGTCTGTATGGGCCTATGGCTATGGCAAGAGAATCTGAGTTTCTGATGGAACATCCTTCTATTGACAAGAAAAAAAAGTAGTTAGTATTGTTGTAAATAAATTAATAATAGTAAGTATAAAATAATAAAATAGCAATAGACAGTGTAAATTAAATAGATTACACTTAAATAATTGATTGATGATCTTTTAAGCCCATATAATGCTCTAACCCAATCAGACCCACATAACAACATCTTGACAGTTTCAGTTGACAATGACGCTCGATGAGGATCAATGACTCTGCCTCCTGCACTGAATGTTGATTCTGAGCTAACTGTGGTAATTGGGGTAGCTAATATATCTCGGGCCAATTTGGACAAAGTCCGAAATTTGAGACTGTTTGTTTTCCACCAATCCAAGGCATCGAAACTTGCATCTGAACCCTCTTCACAGATATATATACTCTCCTCTAAATAATTGTCCAGTTCTGATTTACTAGGCTGCACGGTATCAACACTCCTAACAAAAGATTTAAATAATGACTGGCCACTCTGCATGCTTCTCCCAGTCCCGACACTTGAGAAAGAACCAGATACATTCATTCGAGCATTATCCTGCTCTCTTTGTGCCTCAAGAGTTGAATTGTATTCATGAACATACTCATCATATAACTCATGCAACACTTGAGAGACATGATCAATATTCGTAGCAGCATCCGGCATGTAATAAATTAAAGGAAAACAAAACTGGATCAGGACCATTTTGAATCTAGGGTCTAAGACTGCAGCAATTGACATCAATAGATTACACTCCCCCCAATATTTGTCAAACTTAGCACTCATTTTCCTTACCATTGATTTCATGTACTCATTCTCATCTCTACTCTTCTTACCTAAGATGTCCTTCATTCTCCAAACTTCAGAAAGAAATAAGTTTGTTGTTGGGTAATCACTTCCGGATACAATATTGGTGACTTCATTGAAAATAGCTAGTAGTTAACAAACATTTTCAACTTGCCCCCACTCTTCAACAGTTGGAACCCATTCAAAACATCTATCTCTATCACCATATCTAGAGAAAACTTCTTTGAACTGAATTGCAGCATCCAACATTAAATAAGTGCTGTTCCATCTTGTAGACACATCTAAAATCAGTTTCTTTGAAGGCAATTGCAACTGTTTTGCAATTTCACTAAACTGTTTTAGCCTATTCTCTGATGCTACCAAATATTTTATACCATCTCTTACACAATCAACAATATCCCTAATCTCCCCCAATTCATATTGTACAAGTAAATTTGTTATATGTGCACAACAACGTACATGAAATAGTTTCCCACCTACAGTCAATGTTCTCTTCAACCTAAAATCATCTTTCAAGATCCGAATGGCAACATCATTAGAACTAGCATTGTCAATAGTAATTAAACTAATTTTATTCTCAATCCCCCAAGTTTGGAAACACTTTTCTAGAGCATCAGCAATAAGAAGGCCAGTATGTGGATGTGGCACATTACAAAAGTTCAACACACGCCGCTGAAGATGCCAATCAGTATCTATAAAATGAACTGTCACTACCATATATGAAAGTTTTTGACAGGAAGTCCACATGTCAGTTGTGATATGAACTTTATTCACATGTTTAAGCAAAGTCCTTAACTTAGCCTTTTCATTCTCATAAGTTCTCATACATTCTTTCTTTGCAAGAGCCCGTGGCATTTTTTTCCAATATGGAGTGTTTGCACTCATGAATTTATTAAATACCACATGCTCCATCATAGAGAATGGATATTCATGGTAAAGTATCATATGAGCAGCAAGCTCTCGGACCCTACCACGATCATAGGTAAAGTTTGAGACAGTGAAGTTTTCATCTGCCTTCTTAGACTCAACTGCTAAGACTTTTTGTTTTTTCTTAGACCCCATGTATGGCAAACAGGTTAGTAAATGCCTACGTAGAGTAGTCGTAGAACTTGATCGAGAAGCTTTAAACAAGGTTTTACACCATTTACATTGAGGCTGTTTAACCCCATCCCTATCAACCTCGACAAAATCATTTCATACATCAGAAATCCTCTTTCTTTTTTTTCTTTCATAGGCTACTGTTTGCAATTCTATGGAAGCATTCTCAATAGACACAGTATTAGGAGCCTGAGTATTTGTAGTATCTCCATCATTATCAGATATGGCCTCTACTAAACTAATCCCAATCGAGTTTTCATTTTCATACTCTTCTACCGGATGAACTTCATTCACTGGATCACCCATTTGCTAGGGTCTATTCATGGTAAACACAAAACCAGAAACATACAATAAGCATAAAGACATTAGCCAAAAATCAATGTCTCATTGTCTTGGTGGCTCAAGGTGCCTCCAGAAGCAAGGATACTAAAAGATGTTAAAGTCAAAATAATATGACTCCAACAGTTTTGTTATACAGCCTTGCCTTGATGGCTCAATGTGCCTCCAAAAGGAAAGGCTGATATAGTTGATTAATATCAACTATAACAGATGTTAAAGTCAAATTAATTTGACTCGAACAGTTGTAGTATACAATCTTGCCTTAGTGGCTCGATGTGCCTCCAAAAGCAAGGCACCTCAACAACATAAACATAGAACTAATTGGATAAAATTAATCAACCAAAACATATTAAACACTAGTACATTTCATGATTGAAGCAAGAACATAAACATAAGACAGATTGGATAAGATTAAGCAAGCAAGACATGATAAAGATGACATAATTAAATAGTTGCAGAAAGGCCAATATATGATCATTTAAAATAAACAGAGGACAGATTCAAGCAAACATACTTTAAGTCTTGAAGCAAGAACATACACAGAGGACAGGTTGAATATGATTAATCAATCATATCATATTAAAAAAGCATAATTAAATCTTGCCTTAGTGGCTCGATGTGCCTCCAGAAGCAAGGCACCTCAACAATTTAAACATAGAAGAAACTAGATAAAACTTGAAGCAATCACCATGAAAAACACAAATGCCATTTCATACTTGTAATTAGAACAGAAACACAAAACAGATTGGAACAGATTAATCAAGCAACACAATTTTATGGCATAATTCAATACTTGAAGCAAGAACAATGTATAAACATTTATAATCAAATAAAACAGATTCTACATATGCATATTTAAGTACTTGAAATTAGAACAGAAACACAAAACAGATTGGAACAGATTAATCAAGCAACACAATACCACATATTTAAGTACTTCATGATCACGATTCATGAATGACAGTGTACTATAATGATTTCATGTAGATCTATTGTGCCCACAATACCACAAATCACAATATGAAAAAGTGTTAGGATAGAACCAGAAATGGGCATTGAAAATAGCTACATAAAACTATAACTAGATCAATCAATCAAATCTGCCAACATTCCCAACCAAATGCGTAGAAAAAGGAAACTAAATTGGGTAATCGACTCGTAGATGGACGAATCGACGAACCAGAGAACCACAAGCCACAAAATCAGGAAAGCAGTGGTTGGGAGTCATAAATACATGCATTTAATGACCCATTTGTCGAGGACCGGCTGCTTTCTCAGAGGCTGAGATTACAGCCAGGGTTCCCCTCTAAAACGGCTGTCGACTGCATCTGCTAGGGTTTCTAGCAGACTGCAGAAGCAGCCATTTTCACTCGAACGCCTGAGGCCCCTCAAGAACAAATGCTGCCCAAATGCACCACACAAATCGAATGATAGATTAAGATGGCATATAGGAGGTAACTAGTAAATAGTAATCGGTGTAACCGTGTAAGCATAAGAGATTCAGAGAATGGATAACAGGAGAAGAAGCTAGGGTTTCTCGATGGGAACAGATTGTGAGAGGAGAGAAAGTGAAGCGGCAAGGCCGAGAGAGTGAAAGGTGACTTGGTGAAAGTGAAACGTGAAACGGCGCAGCAGTAGAACTAGATGAAGACTCGGGAAGCATTGAAAGTTGTAACCTAGGGTAAATGTGCCTCCATTAAAATCCAACGGCTCCAAAATCCCTAGAAAAAGTAACCACATATCCAACGGTTCAAATCAATCTAGGGTTTAATTGGATTCGGCTCTTTAATTAAATTTATACTAGCATAAAAAAACATATTTAAATATTATTCTATTAAAAAAAATACTATAGTCTATGCATTATAAATTATAATACATGTTAATTTTTTTATATTATAATTTTTATAATTAGTAAGTAGTGACTGTAGTGTTGTAAAAAAAACTATATTTATTTATAATAATTAATTATACTATAAAATTGTCTAACATTATATTTTATCAAACATTCTCCTAATTGGTACTCATAATATAAATTTATAGTTATATTAATTAGTATAATATAATAATACTATAGGCTAATACCGTATATTAACCAAAAAGAGTATTCTATTTTAGAAAATATTATAAGTTATAAATTATAATGCATGTTAATTGTTATATAAATTAATTTTTAAAACTAGCAAGTAGTGTTGCAAATTCATAGAATATATAATGATATAATCTAAGAATCATAGGTGATAAGTATTTAATAATTATGTTATGATAGATTAATAAAAATATTGTAAATAGAATGATATAATTATGATTTATGAGTAATATGTTATAGGACAATAAGTTATGACTATAGCTTATAGACTATAGCCTAGACCCTTAGTATCCTATAAGCATAACTTCTTATATGACATTTCACTATTTGATAAGAATAAGATAAATATATCAATATCATATATTAATATTATAAATTAAATATATAAACTTATAGTATATGTAGAAGAAAATATTTAACTATAAGTCACTATAATTCTATATACATAATTAATAATATATATAATTATTGATTATTATATATATATTTTATATTTTACTATATATGTATAAATATATACGAGTCGAGCTCACGAGTCTAGTCGAGCTTTATACGAGTATATTCACGAACATTAATCGAGCCAATTTCGAGTTTATTCAAGTCGAATTCGAGCTGCCTATCGAATAGTTTGTTTATTTTACAGCCCTAGCTAGAGCCACATAGGCTCTAGAATTTAAAAAATAATAATAATTTTTAAATATTTAAAAAAAATAAAAAGATTTTAATAATATTAAACAATTTTTTCTTAATCATTAAAAAAAATAAAAATAAAAAAACAAAAACCAGCGATGGCCCCGACGGTGGCCTAAGTATTTGATTGTATTTCCCTAGAGTAAACGTAAGTACTTCGATCGGTGTCAGAGAGACGGGGGGCTGGATTTTGGATTTGGAAGTTTGACAATCGCTTCATGAGGCGACGCTTTCAATCGACTTCGATCATATTAAAATTTCGGTGGTTAGCGGTCAATTTTTAGGTTTTAAGTACAGTTATGAATTTAATAGCGAGGAATGCTAGTTGCAAATTTTAAATAAATAATATTTATATAAGTTATTTGTAAAAAATTAGGACTCATTAGTAAATAATAATTTTTTTTAGGTAAAGTTTATTTTTTTACAAAGGCTTGTACGTGGTTTGTGTATTTAAAGTTTGTACAAATTATTTCTCTTTTTAAGGCATGCTTAGAATTATGGTATCAGTCTTAAAAGTATTTAAATAATCTTAAAAATTATTTAATAAAAAAAATTAAGTTAATTGAGTATTACATATTAAAGTAGATTTAATTTTAAATAACGTGATTTTCTGAATAAAGCATAATATATTTGAATTTTAAAAAAGTTATTAATGAACAAAAATACCAATACAATTTTATGATAATTATCACTTTCAAACTTTCAAAAAAATAATAATAATTTTTTAAAATTCAAATAATCATCATTTATACCTTAAAATATATTTTTTAAATTTATTTCTAAACGAACGTAACATATTTAAAAGTAATTTTTATTTTTTCAATCAACAAAAGAACTTCATTTTATTAATCAAATTGAAGGATACATGGCTTTTCCTTTTCTATCAAAGACAGAAGATCACTCGATCCCTCTTCCATCCAAATTACTTCCCTACTTATATGTAAGGCCCTTCTTGTCAAGTTATGTGCAACACTATTGCCTTATCTGTATACAAACTTGACTTCCCACTCTGGCATTTGATGAAGTATGAACTTGATCTCTTCCATTTACTGTCCTAACCATAAACTTGTTGCTTCTTTCTTAAGGTCAGTAAGTACTTTAAACATATGATTATCAAATAATAAATAATCTTTTAATAGTAAAACTTATTATTTAAGTTATAAATTATAAATCTTAAAATTATAAGTTATATTTCTCACCAATCACACTGAATAATTAGTTAATGCTTTACCCAAAAAATAAATAAGAAACAGTTGATGAAGATTATTTTCAGCACCGTTCCAATACCTTATTTGACCGACTCTAACGTTTATAAAGCTGTCATTAGAAAATGGAAAAGTAGTGATCTTTCTCCAAAATATATATTTTTTTTTAAAAATGATTTGGTCTAAAGTAAGCATTTTTCTTGCAATAATAATTTTTACAAAAAAATTTTTAATGAGTCATTATATATGAATGCAATAATTAAAATAATGTTACCACAAAAAAGGGGATATATCTTATGAGCAGCAGATGGGAAAACAAAAAGCACCTAACCAATATTAAATACATGATTCAATTTAGCCAATTCATGTCCTAAGAAGTAAATTCTCTTCATTAGTACCCACTCGTCCGGCCCACAGTTCATTGACACGTCCATATAATGGGAATGACCTCGCGGAAGGAATACGTTCTTTCCATTATTTGTTGGTCCATGTTTGTTTTGTTACATTTATTAATCATGTCATTTATAAATCCTAACTGATTTGACAACGTAAGAAGACAAGTGCGCGGCTTTGGATCCTCCGTTTTATTTATCAAAAAATCTATACAACCTCCCAACCTCCCAACACCCCAACATCCCACATTTTTTTAATTTTTTAATATTTTTTTTGAATTAATTCTTTTTAAATTAATTTAATTATTTTATTCATTATTTATATATTAAATATTTAATAAAAATTAAAATAATAAAAATTAAAAAAAAATGTGAAGTGTTGGGGTGTTGGGAGGTTGTGTAGCAAAACCCTTAAAATTATAAAATACATAAATATCATATAATCGCTTTGAAAAAATATATAATTTATTATTAAAAAATTAATTTTTTTATGCAAGTTTCGTATTTATTTATTTATTTTTAAATAATTATATATTTATATTTATAATTGTAATTATTATTTTTTATAATGAAATAATTTGAGTTAAAATGTTTTAATTTTAGATATTTGAAAAAGAGAGAAAAAGTTTGATAAATGAATTATAAAGTTAAAAAGATGGTTAAAATATAATTTGTTAATATTATTTTTGTTTTTGTGTTTGAAAAGTTTGAGTTGATTTTTGTATTTTATTTAAAAATTTTAAAAAGTTATGATGATTAAATAAAAAATTTAAAAATTTAAAATTAAACAATACTTGTATTAAAATGGCGTTGGAACATTAAAATGGGATAGGAAAGGAGGATGATCCGAAAGTTTTTGCAATAAAAGTCGACACAAACACATTCGTATCTATTATCTCGTCTTTGTATCTTCTGAATGGTCTAAAACTAAGCAACCTCCACAAAAAATGAAAACGGGTTCTGCAAACAACGAAAGCCTTCTGCTTTCTAACGTTAAGCTGTCGTCTGTGGTGCCAGCGACGGTGACGGGCGAGATTAACAATGTTCATGAGCTGACAGACATGGACTTGGCCATGAAGCTCCATTACATTCAAGGGGTTTACTTCTTTACGCGCGAATCAGTCGAGGGGCTCACGACAGATAAGCTAAAGGAACCTATGTTCCAATGTCTGGACCTCTACACCACCGTTTCAGGGAGGATTCGGAGGTCGGAAACCGGCAGGCCATTCATCAAGTGCAACGACAGTGGCGTGCGCATAGTCGAAGCGGAGTGCGACACGACCATCGAGGAATTATTGGACATGAAGAAGGATCGTTCGTTTCAGAGTTTTCTTGTTTATAATCAAGTTCTTGGTCCTGATCTCGCTTACTCCCCTCTCGTCATCATGCAGGTACGTACTACACACATAGCAATTTCTTCCATCTCGGCCATATATATATATATATGTTTGTCAATAATATCATGAGTTAATTATAAGGTAGAACTCTATATGGTATCAGCCAACTATTGATCACGGACGTCAACGCGATCCTATATATGGTCTCTTCTTCTACGACCTCTGCTCCCTCCAACCTACAACACTTCTCCTTACCCTTCATTCTTTATCTTGAGTAGCAGCACGTTATGGTTTCTATTAAAGATGAGGTTGCTGAGTCGTAGAGTTCCGTGACAATTCTGATGATCTCTAGCCATCCTTGTAAGTGTGGGGTTACGAGATCCCGTCCCGTTCATGATGATTTCTTTTGGGTGGTCCTGCATCTCAAAGGAGGCTGACTTTTTATTATTGTTATTTTTAAATTATTTTTTTGTTAGTTATAATAATTGTTTGAGGAGGAGGAGAGAGAGAGAGGGGGGGGGGGGGGGGGGGCACGACAGATTCTTGATTTGGCAGTATTTTACAAATTAGCCACAAAAATTTAAGCTCCAGAGTTATAATACCGACAATATTCTAATAAATCGTACTGTACGTAAGTTCGTTACCATCCATCATTATCGGCGATCAAGTACAAAGTGCATATTCAAAGATGATTACTTCTAATGGAATCTTCAATTTTCCTGTTCCTTTGTTATTTCCTCTTCAGTTCTTTTTGCAAAAAACTAAAAAGTTAGCAAGTGTTGAGTGCTTCTTCTGTGTGATCATGGCTTTCAAACAGTTCACTTGGTTCAAATGCGGAGGAATGTCATTGGGACTCAGTTGGGCCCATGTTCTTGGAGATGCATTCTCAGCCACATCCTTCGTCAACATGTGGGCCAAGATCTTGTCTGGTCAAATGCGACCCAAGTGTCTGCAACCTGTAAATCTCGGGAAATCCAAATCCCCAACTTCAGTTCTGGAGAATTTGGTTTCCACGGAAAGGGTGAACCCGCTGGGAGATCACTGGCTAATTGCCAACAACAGCAAAATGGAGACAAACTATTTCCAAATCACTGCAAAACAGCTTGAGCACATGCTAGCAAATGTCGGTGCCGTGGACCAAGCAACCGAAATCTCTCATTTCGAAGTTCTGTCTGCAATAATATGGAAATGTTTATCTGAAATCAGGGAAGATTGGGGCCGAAGAATTATTGCAGTTTGTACAAGTAGTTCCCACAACAGGGAAAATGAATATCCAACTAATGGCATGGTGCTAAGCACAGTTGAAGCAGATTTCCCAGTGGCAAAAGCTGATATATCAGCAGTGATAGAGTTAATAGCTGAGAAAAGAGTGGATGGCATGGGAATGACTGAAGAAATTGTGGAGAAAGAAAATGGGGAGGCAGATTATATAGCCTATGGAGCTAACTTAACGTTTGTAAATTTGGAAGAAGCTGAAATTTATGGATTGGAATTGAAGGGACAGAAACCTGTTTTTGTAAACTATGCCATCAATGGGGTTGGTGATGAAGGGGTTGTCTTGGTGCTTCCAGGAGCAGCAAAAGGCAAAGCAGAGAGTGGTGGCAGAGATGGAGTGACACTGACCATGGTTTTGCCTGAAAATCAATTTCAGCTGCTAATAAACAAGCTTGAGAGGGATTGGATGCAGTAACAGGACTCACCAGATTTCTGTGAGCAGAGAAATGTCAATCTTTGGTGTTCTGCTTCTGCTGCTTGCTTAATGATTACATACCTGAATTATTTCTAAGCTATATTTTCAATAAATTAAACAGATAGGTCTTGTATTTGGTACAAAGAACTCATGTGATCATGAGTTAAACTTAGTGTAAGGGACCTAATTATTGTGAATGTAGATTGTTTAATATTGTGAAGTGTAATCAGAGTGGTACAGCCTTCCAATCCGAGGAGGTTGGTTTATATGTGATTTTAAAGATCTCATTTGGATTCGAAAACCATCTCAACTCATCTTTTCTCATTTCATCTCATCATTATAATTTTTTTTAATTTTCACAAAAAATATAATAAACAATTCAATTTTTTTAAATTTTAAAATAATAATAATATTAAAAAATAATATTATAATAATATTTTATTCAACTTTTATCTTTCATATAAAACTATTTTATTTCAGAGCTCTGCTAGATACAACCGACGTGAGGAACCGAGAGATAACCGGCCGTACGTGAAACTTACGTGGAATTATAAAAGAAAGAAAAAAGGCGAAAAACAAAATGTAAAACGCTCTCTCTTTATCTTCTTCACTTCAAATCCATCTCTTCCCTCCATTCTCTCTCCACGCTATTGCTTTGTTTCTCCCAAAGCAACATGGACGATGCCATAGTTCTATACCCCTGTGCAGGAAGAAGCCACCTGACCGCAGTAGGGCTTGGCAAGCTCATACTCCTCTTGTGTTGAATTTCTTACCACCCACAGGAACCTTTGGCCACTATTTTCTATTCCTACTGCCATTTATTTAAACTATTTTGCCAAAAACAATCCCTTGCATGTTTCCAAATGAAGGAAACACAACGTGAGAAACCAAAACGGAGCAACACCCTTCACACTATGAGCCTCTCCTCCATAGATGAGCAACCGACGGCAAACCGCAGCAACCATAATGCCGTAAGATAGGTTCCACAGTGTTCTCTGTTTCGGGAAGTAAAAAACAGAGCAAATTCTCTTGGCCCTCACCCTAGCTTCACCTCACACAGAAACTTCCAACCACTTCGTGAGTCAGCTTCTCAACAGTCCCAAGCCACTGAATACTCATGAAAAAAATCTAACAATCGAGAAATCAAACAATCAGAACCCAACATTCATAGTAAGACAATAAACTCATTAGAAAAATAATACCTTGATGACGCCAATTTCCTTGGCGTTGCTGCGGAAGGGAAAATGTCTTACGGCACAAAACAAAATCGAACATAAAAAAAAAAATTTGTAAATAAATCAGAAGCCTAGAAAGGATCGGAACAAGTTAGATTTCTTTCGATCAATGTTAATTTCTCAGGACCAAACAAGTTGGAAGATAAGAAGCGATATTTCGTACCAGGCGTAGGAGCCAGGTCCGTGGTTCTTAGGGTGAGAATTCCACACGTTGGAGTGCCCCATGATCTTGTTCTGTGTCTCGGTGACGGTGGTTTTGCAGTGGCTCACGATAGAGAGTGGGTGTTGTGTTTTGGTGCGAGAAACAGAGACGGTGGCTTGAGTGCAGTTGGCGTCTGTTTTAAGTGGGTGGTCATGCGTGGGAGGTATCTGGGCTGAGAGCACAAAATTGCTCTGTTTTGGCGCTTTAAAACAGAGGAGTAATGGCAACGGGAGGTTTGCTGGGCTATTCTCATGGAGTCTCTAACGTGATGCAGTGACTTGCGAGATGGTTAGAGTTGCCTTGCTTGAAGGGATTCAAGGCAGCTACAAGATGGAGATGCTTCACTGAAGCGTGAAGGTTTGCGGCAGTGGTGGTTTATTTGCTCAGAAAGGGGGGCCATACCTGTTTAGTTTCCTGAAGGAGACTGACGTGCATGGGGCACTAGGTGTCTTCAAGGGAGAGGGAGTGGTCCAATGGAGATGGAGATGGAGGGAGGGAGAAATGAAATTTCGAGCGGGAGAGGGGGAATGAAATGGAGAGGGAGAGGAAGGAAAAAATAAAACGGGTGACGTGGATAAGCCGGTTGCACGTCGGTTGCACCGGGCGGTTGTATTTATCATTTTTCTTTATTTCATATCTTCTTCCAATTCATTTAACTGCACCTCTTGTGTGTTCGGATTTAATGAACAGTAAATACTTAATTCTTCTTCCTCCGAAAATGAATAAAGATAAAAGGAAATATTTTCACAAATTATGAAAAGGTGGGACAACCAATATTTGACAAAAAGCCAAACATTAATGTTCCGTGCCATTGGCAACATCTTGACCAAGAGTTAGATATATATAATTAGAGAAATAATGGTTACAGTCATCGTGAGTGTATAAATGTTATACATACATATTGTAAGATTTTTTTATGGTAATAAAATTTGTGTTGCGTATATATTTTTATTTAAAAACGTATGCCCTTATTCCTAATCAGTAATCGGTACTGGGACGTGCTGTATAAATTGGTCTGATTAATTAAGAAATCGTATGAAATACCGCTTGGGGGCACTACCGTCATTTACTCCTTCAGATCCTTTGTGCCCGCCCCCGAGGGGCTTAACAGCGGCTCCAGTATCCGCGGGTTTTCATCTTGGCTGGGAAGTGGAAACCCTCCCGCCTATTTTTGTCCGCCAAATTCCCTAAGTAGAGCGTATCTCCACGCTCTTCAATGGTTACTCTTACGCTGTCACAAGTCTTCTCTAATAGTGCAAGAATGTAACTGAAAGAAAGAGGTTATAGAGAGAGAAAGAGAGAGGAAGAGAATTCGGAATTGAATTGTAATACTTCTGATATCTTTATTGATGATTTACGTACTGTATTTATACACGTAATTCATATGCTAAAGTACTATTAAATCCTTGTACTCTTAATGGGCTTTTCATTATGAGAACTTATACCCAGCCCACGCACTCTTCTCTGGTCCAACTCTGGCCCGGCCCATTGAGCCCATTTCACCCCTTATACTCCAGCTGCTGCCCAACCCTAACCCTCAGCATATGACAATACCTCCCCCGATTAAAACACCTTGCCCACAAGATGTGGGTAAGCCGCCGTCACCGTCCCATACTCCTCCCAGGTTGCATCCTCAGCCGTTTGTCCTTTCCACCTGATTAATAGTTCGATTAGTGCTCTGTTACAATGCTTCTTTAATCTTCTTTGCAAAACTTCCACTGGTTCTGGTTTTAATATGCCCTCGGCGTCGACTGGAGGTAACTGAGGTAAAACCACGACGGATGCTCCTAACTTCGGCTTCAGCTGCGACACGTGGAACACCGGATGGAGTTTTGATGATGCTGGCAGCTGTAGATGATATGCCACTTCCCCCACGCGCCGCTTGATCTGAAAGGGCCCAAAAAATCTTGTTGCTAGCTTCAGAGACCTGCGTTGTGCCAGTGAGGTTTGTCTATACGGTTGCAATCGTAAGTAAACCCAGTCACCTTCAGCAAAAACCCGTTCCTTCCTCTTTAGATCTGCAAATTTTTTCATACGATTCTGTGCTTGAATTAAATTTTCTTTAAGTAGCTGCAAAATCTAATCTCTTGCCATGAGTTGTTGTTCCACTTCAGCTACTTGTGTTGTTCCTGGCATGTAAGATAGAAGTCTCGGTGGAAGGACCCCATATAGTGCTTGATAAGGAGTCATTTTTGTAGATGCATGTACTGACGTATTATACCACCACTCTACTACACACACCCACTGCACCCAATCCTTGGGTCTGTCACCAACAAAGCAACGTAAATATGTCTCAAGACTTTTATTGACAGCTTCAGACTGCCCATCCGTTTGAGGATGATAGGCAGTACTATGGCACAATTGCACATCATGTAATTTGAACAATTCTTCCCAAAATCTGCTTGTGAACACTGGATCTCTGTCTGATACAATTCTTTGAGGAATTCCATGCAACCTGAAGATATGCTGAAAAAACAATTGAGCAATAGTTTTGGCTGAGTAAGGGTGAGCCAATGAGATAAAATGACTATATTTAGTCAATCTATCAACTACTACCCATATGACAGAATGGCCTTTTGACAACGGTAACCCTTCAATGAAGTCCATTGAAATATCTGTCCATGGCTTTTCTGGGATTGGTAAGGGCTGAAGCAGCCCTCCTGGCCGAGTTTGTTCCACTTTGACCCTCTGACAAATATCGCATGCCCGAATGAATTCTTTGACAGACCTCTTAAGGCCCTTCCAAAAAAAATTTATTCTGACCTTGTAAAGAGTCTTGTCTACACCTGAGTGACCTCCCTCTGGACTACTATGTAACATATGTAACAGTTTAGTAATAAACTGCACATTGCTTGGCACATACAGTCTATCTTTGTAAAACAACAAGTCCCCTTTCATAGAAAACTTGGTAGAACTTTGGCCATCCTTGACTTTCTTCAAAAGTTCCTGAAGCTCAGAATCATCATCATAACATTGCTTTAACTCGGTTAACCAATTAACAATAGGAAAGGAAATTAAAAATAAAGAACAAGAATTAACTGAATCCTTATCCTCAAATTTCCTTGACAATGCATCTGCAACTCTGTTTTCTTGGCCTTTCTTGTACTCAACAAAGAAATGATAACCAAGTAGTTTAGTAATCCACCTCTGTTGCATAGGAGTGCCAATCCTTTGCTCCAGTAAGTACTTCAAACTCTGATGATCAGTCCTCACAATAAAAGACTGCCCCAACAAATAGGGTCTCCACCTTTGAACAGCTGACACTAGTGCCAATAGTTCCTTCTCATACGTTGATAAAGCCAACGTTCTTCCTTTTAGAGCTTGACTAAAGAAGGCAATAGGCCTTGAATCCTGCATCAAAACAGCTCCTATGCCTGTACCCGAAGCATCACATTCAATAACAAAGGATTTAGAAAAGTCAGGAAGTGCCAAAACTGGTGGCTAAATGACAGCTTGTTTCAGCTTCTGAAAAGCTTCTTGAGCCTCCTCATTCCAACTAAAACTGTTCTTTCTCAACAATGTTGTCAGAGGAGTAGCAATACCCCCATATCCACGTATGAATTTCCTATAATATCTAGTTAACCCGAGAAATCCCCTCAGAGTTTTCACTGAACTAGGAACTGGCCAATCGACCATAGCTTTCAACTTAGCAGGATCAGCCTTCACCCCATTGCTGGACACCAAGTGGCCCAAGTAATCCACTTCATTACAACCAAACCTACATTTGCTGAGTTTAGCAAAAAATTGGTTATCTCTTAAGATCTCCAGTGTCACTTTAAGATGCTGTACATGCTCAGATTCAGTCTTACTATAGACTAATATATCATCAAAAAATACCAAAATGAATTTCCTCAAATAAGGCTTGAAAATTGAATTCATTAATGACTGAAAAGTAGAGGGAGCAATAGTCAAACCAAAAGGCATGACTAAAAATTCGTAATGACCCTCATGGGTTCTGAAGGCAGTTTTAGGAATATCTTCATCCCTTACCCGAATCTGGTGATAACCATACCTCAAGTCCAGCTTTGAATAAATCCGAGATCCACTGAGCTCATCAAGTAGCTCATCTACAACTGGAATAGGAAACTTGTCCTTGACAGTATTCTTATTTAGAGCCCTGTAATCGATACACATCCTCCAACTTCCATCCGCTTTTCTAACTAGTAAAACAGGAGATGAAAATGGACTCTGACTTGGTCTAATTACCCCACTTTGCAGCAGTTCCTTCACTATCTTCTCGATTTCTTCTTTTTGAAAATAAGGGTATCTGTAAGGTCTAACAGATACTGCTTTAGCTCCCTCTTGCAAATGTATTGCATGATCATGAGATCTATTCGAGGGTAACCCTTTTGGCTCAACAAACACATCATCATAGCCAGATAATAATGTCTGTATCTTTTCTGGAATTGAGTCTTTTCTGGTTGCTTATCCATCAACTGAAGTATCACCCCTTTTTTTTCCATTTCCTTCAGCTTAACACTTGAAGTTTCCTCCACCAACTTACTTGGTTTTAAACCATTCAACTGCAATTTCTTATTACAATAACAAAATTGCATTGAAAGATCTTCAAAGTTCCACAAAATGTCACCCAATTTCTGCAACCATTGAATTCCGAGAACAACATCACAGCCTGCTAATACCAAAACATATACATCCACACAAAATTCAATGCCTTGTATTATCATGGAAACTGCATCACAACTACCATTACTCAAAATCTGGTCACCATTAGCAATCTTCACTCTAATTCTGTCTTTATCTTTAACCAACAACTGACTTCTCTCCACCACTGCTGGATCCACAAAGTTGTGAGTACTCCCAGTGTCAATCAAAATCACTACCCATTGTTTACCAATTCGACCCTTGATTCTCATAGTTTTTGGGCTCATAGCTCCTGTAATTGCATGCAAAGATATCTCTGGTTTAGACATAGTGTCTACTGAACACAGAGATTGATCTGCCCCACTAATATTCTTCCCCTTATCTTCTTTCTCCACTGCTTCAAGACTTCCTTCTATAACTTCTTCAATCAAAAACAATTTAGGTTGCCTACATTTATGGCCCACCACCCATTTGGAATCACAATAGTAGCATAGGCCTTTTTCTCTTCTTTCTTTCATCTGAGCCTGAGAGATTCTTTGTACTGGAAAATTGGAGCCATTTGAATTCTTGAAATTTTCTGTCGTGGTATTCAGCATTGACCTTGTATTCCCATTGTAAACAAAACCTCCAGCACTTCTTGCCGCTTTCTTGCTAAGCAGGACATGTTCTTCCTAAATCATAGCAAGACCAAAGGCAGATAGCAAATCTCCGGGGCAAAACATTTTAACTGGCAGCCTTATATCATCCCTAAGACCACCCAGAAAACAGCTCAACTTGTGACCCTCTATCAAGCCTTTCACTCTATTGGATAATGCTTTAAATCTGGTTTTATAATCCTCTACTGAATCAGTCTGTCGAAGCTTAGTCATAGCCTCCATTGGATCATCATAACATGTTGACCCAAACCTCAACAATAATGCTCGAACAAAAACATCCCAAGTTGGTAATCCACCCAACTCCTCCAATTCTTGAAACCACACGAGGGCTTTATCCTCCATATGGAAAGAGGCTAACTGCAACCTCTGATGGGATGGTGTGTTGTAATACAAAAAAAATAATTCACTTTATACAACCAGCTAGTAAGATTGTCTCCATTAAATGAAGGAAAATCGATTCTTGCAAACCTGGTATGTGTATTCTGACCCACTTGCATTTGTGGCTCATGATTATTGACATTGCTGCTTGATACCTCTAATCTTGATTGGTTCAATTTCTGCATTTCAGTAGTCATCCCTTTCAACTGCACGATCAAGGACTCCATCGAACGCTGCTGGGAATCAAATGCCTTCTTGAGCGAGCCAACTTCTATTTCCAAGGCTGTCTGGTGTGACTCCACAGCCTTCTTGAATGTTGTAAACGATTCTTGTAACTGATTAAGTCTGGTGCCTTCCGCCATTGTCTCTATGAGAAAGAAGAAGATCTTCACTTCTCTGATACCACGTTGTCACAAGACTTCTCTAATAGTGCAAGAATGTAACTGAAAGAAAGAGGTTATAGAGAGAGAAAGAGAGAGGAAGAGAATTCGGAATTGAATTGTAATACTTCTGATATCTTTATTGATGATTTACGTACTGTATTTATACACGTAATTCATATGCTAAAATACTATTAAATCCTTGTACTATTAATGGGCTTTTCATTATGAGAACTTATACCCAGCCCACGCACTCTTCTTTGGTCCAACTCTGGCCCGGCCCATTGAGCCCATTTCACCCCTTATACTCCAGCTGCTGCCCAACCCTAACCCTCAGCATATGACATACGCTCTCTTTCTCTTCTACTCTCCTCTTGCGGGCTTCCCTTCCCTCCTCCGCGCGCTCTCTTTTTGTCTCTGAACATTGTAGCATCTAGGATTTACAAGGTTTTAGTGTTTTGGGTTTAGAGTTTTGGCTAATTTTTCAATTATTTCTCTTTAATAGGAATATTTTTCTCCGGGGTTCGGTGAATTTCGCGCCATTGTTTTACTATTACGCCAGTTTTCGCTGCTCGTAACATGCCATTGTTTTACCACGACAACAAGAAGAAGAATGCTTGAAAAAACCAAGAAGGTCATGAAGGGCTCCGTCAGTGAAGAAGACATCTCCACTCTCCTACAAAGGTCGTCCCCATCTTTTTTCTCGTCTATTCTTTCTCTATTTTCTCTACAATTCTGAGATCGTGCATGCATATGTGTGTTCGATTCTTTTCGTTGATAAGTTTTCGTGGGGATTAGTTTTCTATTTTGTGTCCCTGTAATTTGGGGGTATTTTGAGCGGATAGGACTTTAAAATTGACGTGGTTGAAGGTTTTGGGGCTTTCCAGGTATACGGCGACGACAGTGCTTACACTGCTTCAGGAAGTGGCGCATTGCCCTGATGTTAAGATCGATTGGAACACGTTGGTGAAGAATACTTCAACTGGGATTTCTGATGCTAGGGAGTATCAGATGCTATGGCACCATTTAGCCTATCGTCACGCTTTGCTCGGTAAATTGGAATATGGGGCATCTCCTCTGGTAAGTATGTAAATGGGCCTTTGTCCTCAATAAAATTTTGTTCATCGATTAAAAAAAAAAAACGCTGCTTTGATTTTAATGCATATCTTTTCATGACTTCCTTGTATCGCTAAACTAGCATGCATAGGCCACGCTCTTGTATATGTCCCCCATACTCGGGCCTTTTTCTATTTTATGCTCAATAGAATTTTCTTTAGCGATAAAAAAGAAATAAGTTTGATGTTTTTCCTCGAATTTCATATTCATTTAATGACTACATTTGTATGCATCTGTATTTCAGTATTTGAATGCTGAAAACAACTTGGTTGGTGTAGTGGTTTGTTGTGATGAATATATGACGGCTAATAATAGTCAAGTTATATGCACAAATATTATTGCATACTAGCTATTTGGCACGTGCTACACGCCTAGATGATGCTTTAAATATTCTTTAAAAAAAAGTGGTTGGTGTAGTGGTTGGTTGTGATAGATTTATGAGAAAACAGATATATATGACAGCTAGTTGTAGGCAAGTTATACGCAAAACTATTATTGCATACTAGCTGTATTGGCACATTATACACACCTAGAAGATGCTTTAAATTTATTATGTGTTCTAAGAATTTCCACAATCCTTGGAACACATGTTTTGGGGGTATCATTTTTTGGGTATTGACATTTTTTTTATTGGCACCGGGTGTCCGGGAACAAAGTCTCCACTAATCCTGACGCTGCACAGTCCCTTGTCAAGGAGTTTTTTGCAAGTGCATTTTGGGTAATTTAGGGAAATCCTCCTAGTTCAATGGTCCCTAGAAATTGGTTGCCTCTAAAGGTTCGAACCTTAGACCTGGAGGGAGCATACCACCAAGATCAACCCCTAGGGGTTCACCTTTTGGACATATTAATTTTTTTTTTTTTTAAAGTAATAAGAGATTTTATTATAAACGAATGTATAGGTGAAACCCATGTGCACAGGAAGTGTAAAAAAGGAAACACCTAAATACATTCTATAATACGGAAAGTGACATCAGAAAATCATGAACGGAGGATCCGTTATTCCCTAAAGTTGAAAACCAAAACAACAAGGAATGTACAAAGAAGTTCTAGATTTGTTCAAGAGCACTTTGTCATTAAAACACCGCTCATTCCTTTCCACCTAAATGCACCGAATAAGACACAAAGGAGTCATCTTCCAAGCCTTGCCCACTTGAGAACAACCATTAAGCCCATTCCAACACGCAAGAAGGTCAACCACTCTCAATAGCATCACCCAAGCCAAGCTGATCCTATGAAAAATGCCATTCCACAAAGCCCTTGCCACCTCACAATGCAAGAGAAGATCCACGGTTTTCCCATTCTTTTTGCACATGAAGCACCATTCCATAACTATAATATCTCACTTCCTTAAATTATCCAGCGTCAAAATTTTCCCGAGGGATGCAGTCATGTGAAAAAAGCCACTTTGGAAGGCACATGGGAAATATATGCAGTCCAAATGAAAAAATCTATTCTCTCTCTATTTTCAAAAGTGACTTGCAAAAAGCAAGATAGTAATATATTTAGCCTATGAACTCGATTCGTTAGAGTATTATGCAACATGACAATCAAGTGATCAACCAGTTACATAAAATTTAAAAATATAACCATGATATATGATAGCTATAATCAAAATAAAGTACTTGGCCAAATTAAAATATGCCCAAAAGAAAGAAAGCAGAAAGAATGAAGATATTGACTTCCATGCTAATGTATTCAATACAATGCAATCCTAAATAATATAATCATCCGCATCATTAAGCATATGACCATCATTATTATCATTAAAAATATGTAACCCGCATCATCTTTAGAATCTATATCATCTAAGTTAATTGTCCAGACAAACATTAAGAGTTAAAACTGATATTTTATAATTTTTTTGTAAAATAAAAAGTGTGCCTCTTGCACTTTAAGCTCTCTAAAAAAAGCACACACAAAAAAGAAGCTGTATTATCATTGTTACACTTTCACTTATCTTAAATGCTTCTCACATGCTTGGCGTATGCTTAAGATACATGTATATTATCATTGTTACACTTATTCTAAATTTGATTGCAGGATGATGATAGTGATTTAGAATATGAAGTTCAAGCTTTTCCCACAGTTAGCAGTGAAGATTTGACAGAGGCTGCAGCATGTGTGAAGGTGTGTTGACTAAATTGCTTACTAAATGACTAATTTCCTTCTTATTTTGTATTTTCTGGGTTAACTCCTTAGTTGGAGCGGTTTGGAAAGATGAATTGACTATTCGTATTTTGAAGAAATTGCATTTTGTGCATATAAATTACCATTGGCTTTTCAATTTGCACCCATGGTTTTAATGGTTAGATCTTAACCAAGAGTGTGATTTTTAGGGTGCAAATTTGTAGTTGTTGTAGTTTAAGGTGCAAATCGAAAAAACAGTGGTGGTTTGGGTGCAAAATATAGTTTACCCTTGTATTTTTCACTCTTTGATGGCCAATAGCTCTGCCATTTCTTTATAAGCAGGATAAAAAAATTTAGTCAGCTGAAAATATAGTGTTACCCTAGCATACTGGAAATATACAAGAGATCCATGTAACTAAGAAAAGAGAAAAAGTGCTAAAAGAAGAAACTGAAAAAGCTACATTGTTTTAGACCACTATCCAATGAAAGAGGGTATTGGTCAAGAGTCTTGCTTGTTCTTTGTTTAGAATTATCCTTTTTAGACACTAAAACCTGGCATATAAACTAGATAGACATGAGTAGGTTTTTTCAGGTAATTAGAAAACTGAATTCAGTAAATAACACTGTTAAGAAGAGGCTTTCCTAAGGTATGCTTAGGCGTTTCTCTTGTATATCTCCTGTATACTTGGGCTTTTGTGTACTCTTTTGATCAATACAAATTTGTTTACCATTAAAAAAAAAACAGAGAGAGAGAGAAGAAGAGGCTTTCCTTGTTTTTGATAGGCAACTTCTGAATGATTCCAAGAAGGCAGGACATTGAATCCTTTAGAATATGTACTTCAGTTTGCTTATCATGTTTTTTTTACACATCTGCTGGGGATTCAAATTTTGTGTCCATCACAGTGCTTGAATTATTTGTCTATTTAACTGGTTCATGGAATTTAAGTCCCTTGGTTTCTGAGAATGGTTGTTTGTTCAGGTACTGGTTGCCTCTGGTTTGCCAAGTGAGTCTAATCTCCCAGCTAGCTCAATAGTTGAGGCTCCATTAACTATAAATATTCCTAATGGTCCGTCATCTAGGGCTTCTACCAAAAATTTAGAAGCCACTTGTTCAATGCAAGGAATGAACATTACTGTTCCTGTTTCTCTTCAGAAACTGCCCCTTCCTGCAGCCACACCTGCTGAAGGATTGGATGCGAATGGATCAGCCAGTGGCAGCATGCCTCCTCGTAGGAAAAGAAAACCTTGGTCAGAGGCAGAGGATATGGAATTGATTGCTGCCGTGCAAAAATGTGGCGAAGGAAATTGGGCTAATATTTTAAGGGGAGACTTCAAGGGTGATAGGACTGCTTCACAGCTATCTCAGGTTCTTTACCATATGTCAATTAACCGTTTTGTAGCTTTATGTTCTCCTTCTCTATGTGCTTTCTTTCCATCAATGTCATTTCTCCTGTCATGTAATCAATGGAATCTATAGACTTAAATGCTCCATGTGTAACTATTTGATTAATGGTTCAGAGGAATTTTTTAGGATATAGCCATTTTCTTATGCATGACTATCATAAAAACAGGTGTTTGGAATCACCTGACCCCATCTGTGATTGACTAAGGAGTTTAATATTTCGTCCTATATAACTGCTGGATTTTACCCATTTTACAATTCACATGCTCCATGTGGTCTAGCTGAACCACGTGGCTGTGGATCAGATGATGGCTAGCTCATTTATCAGGAAATTGTTGGGGTGTACCATTTTTAGACAGGCTACTAAGGACTCTACTTCAACAGGATGTGATTGCTACGGACTCTACCTAGGTGGTTTTGTCAATTGCCTTAATTACACTTATCTACTACCATCTACTACCATATTAAAATCCGTTGTCATCTAGTCCGGTCAGGATGCCTGGGTTTCACCCAGTTTTCCCGGGTTCAAATCCCGGCAACGGAACTTTTACACTTTTGTTAGTTTTGATTATGGATTGTCTGAAGGGTGGATCACAAGATAAAACTTAATCCTTGCATTTATCTCTTGGTGTTAGTTTTGTGATCGTTTTTTCCTTAAACATTTTTGGGTTTTTTTTAACCTTTTCCCTTACATTTATCCGACTAATAATCGGGGTAGTTTTCTGAACACTTGGGATGTAGTTTAATCTGGTGAACTTATCAAAAAAGTTTAATCTGGTGAAACTATACCTCTGTCAATTCTTGAGCTTGTCATTTGCACTTGTCTTTACTCTCTCTCTCTCTCTCTCTCTCTCTCTCTCTCTCTCTCTCTCTCTCTCTCTCTCTCTCTCTCTCTCTCTCGTTTGTGTGTTTTTCCCCTTTATATTCTGCTAAAAGTTATATTTTTGCGACATATACAGAGGTGGGCTATTATCAGGAAGCGACGTGGCAAATTGAATGTGGGACCCAACTACTCTGGTTCACAACTTTCTGAAGCTCGGCGGGCAGCTCATCATGCAATGTCCCTAGCCCTTGATATGCCAGTTAAAAACTTAGCAGCAGCACGCCCTGGTAATCCTTTACTCCATTTTATTCTACTTTTAGTTTATTGAAGTGACTGGGGAACAATATAACAAATAATCCTGGAGGACCTGCTTGATTTATATGTCTGTTTCACTTTTAATGGATTTATTTGTGAGACTAATATATTTATTTTTTCACCCACAATTATGAATCTAGACACTTGATGGGTGCATTACTTCTTTTGTGGAGGACACACCTGTTTGAAAACCTACACTAGCTGTTTATCTGTTATCCCATAGGTTGTGGTGTGGTGTCAACGACAGCTGTGGTTTCCGAATACTAGCCATCTATGTCTAGATAAGGCCACCACATCAAAGCTTCTTTGGTGGTTGATCCAACCCTTAACTATGCTTGAATTGTGTGGGGATCTTATATTTCTTTTTCATTTGGAGAATTTTTTTATGGGTAAGATGTTATATATCAATCTAAATATGGATTAAATTAATTTTTCTGGTACCGTTGGGATATGATTTTGACAAGGTGAGCAGATGATGTGTTCTGAGAGGACAAGACAAATGATGCGGTTCTTAAAACCTTTAAACTAGTACTACTTTATCTGGCTTGCGAGTCTACTAAGTTCTGCTGAACTGGACGGGATGATTATTACCATTTTCATGATTAGTTGCCTTCTATCTTTTGGTTTCTGATGTTTTGGATGCAGTTAATTTTACCTGTTTAATTTGAATGATCTCTTCTTGAATTTGCAACAGCTGGCACAAATACACCCAGTAATTCTGTGCTTCCTCCTATAAGTACTGCCAGTGGCGTAATACAAGCCCAAGACCAGACTCAAGAAGGCTGTGACCCTACAAAATCTTCTCCGATTGGATCATTGGGTGCCATAGCAAAATCTCGAGTATCCTCTATAAAGCCCTCAACAAAGCCTACCATAGGTTCAGATTCTGCGTTGAGAGCAACTGCAGTTGCTGCTGGGGCCCGCATTATCTCTCCATCAGATGCTGCATCATTTTTTAAGGTTACTCAAGCGAAGAGTGTTGTCCATCTCAAACCCACAGGTAGTTCTTCAACCAAATTGCCGATGCCTAGCGGCATGTCACTTCAGTCAGGGACTCAAAGTAATGTACACTTTGTCTGTGCTGGCCCTGAAGCCAAACCATGTTCCTCTCATGCGGGCATGGTCACAAATATGGTTGCCTTGCCCACTGTTCTGGATACTCCATCCGCTTTTGCCACTTCATCGAATATGTCATCTGAACAGACTGATGCTCTTATCTCTAGTCTGCCCTCTGAAGTCCTGCCAACGCAAGAGATGAAGACCACAGAAGAGATCAAAGTTTCTACGCCAGTCTATTCACCCAAAAAAGAAGTTCTAGAAGATGGATCTTGTGGTTATCAAAATGTAGGGATAGAGCAAGTTAAAGAAGATAGAGCCCTTTCACCAGACATGGACGCTGAATCCAAGAAACAAAGGACTGATGTTAAAAACCCCGATGGTTCTTTGAACACAAAGACAGCGGAAAGTGATCGCATAGTTGTCGACAACCAGGCTGAGGCTAGACAAATCGAAAATGATAACGTTATGATGGGTTCGCCAGTTAGAGGTAACAATCATTCTGCTCTTGAGGTGAACTGTGAGAATCAAGGCACGCATGAGAGATGCGCAGATTCATCAACGACAATATCAGATGGATGCGGTGAAAAGCTGGAAGTCATGTGCAAAAATGAGGCTGGCAATGAGATTGAGGGGGAGGATAATGTCAAGTAATTTGTACAATTTGTAAATTTAGATGTTAAAATATAGTGGAAATTAAATGGTGAGATGAATATCTTTCTCAATGGTGTAAATTTTTTTCAAAAATTACTTCTGAGATAATGGCATTGCTTGGGATACAATGCAAATACAAATGCACACGTGCGTGCACATGTGCGCTACTGTGTGTATTAAGGTTATGGAAGGAAAAGAAAAGGGAAAACATATTGCATGCAGACATAAGACCGTCTTGCCATAAGCTGCAAGTGAAACTATTTACTTGAGATAAATCATAAAAATCTTTAGTTATTGGGACTCAAGTCTGATATACATGAGGTGGGATTATCGGACATTGTTTTTACATTTTGAGTAATACATGCAGTAGTGAAACATGCAAGAACTGTTCAGTCACTTTAAAAAAGAGTGGAGTCTATTATTAAAAAATTAATTTCTTTTCGTATGAATTTCATATTTATTTATTTTTTTGAAAGGAATTATATGTCGTTTGCACGCTCACAAGTTACGATTGTAAGTATTATTTCTCAATGCAGAGGCAGGAATTATAACTGCAAGTCTCCAGTTAGAAATGTGCAATGAATCAAACATAAGTTATAACATCTGGACCTTTGATGGCCTTTAAAAACATAATTTGTTTAGTGCAGATGTTTTTATTTTCTAATTTTCGATGAATGCAATACAAAAAATCCGAACGGGATTAAACTTGTGATCTCCCTCTCGTTTATGAGATGTTTTTGAGGATTTAGCTTACAAATCTTTTGCCTTTCCCTTCTTTTCCGGATTTTTTGATATGTACAACTTCGGAAAGGCTAATAATCTACGTGGGCAGCCCAGCAGCTAGATCACTGTACTGTTTCTGCAGTGCTGGATTCACACACGAGAAGATTGATGGCTTTTGCTTCTTCAACTTGACCCCAAATAAGAAAGATCGCAAGGGAATTCTAGCCCCAGTTATGTAATATTTCTTTGACGCTGAAATCCCAAGTTCATCATCCAGTTGCGCCACTGTTTTCTCAACATCAACCTTCATTGCTCTTACACGGTTGAGGCCTGCTTGCAGTTCATCTGAAACCTTGTTGTTCTCCTGTTTCATGTTGAGAACCTCACCTTGAAACTTTGCAGCTTTATATTGACTAAGCTCTGTCTTTTCGGCTCTGGAATCTGCGTTGGATATTCTTGATATCTCATCTTGAATGTTGCACAAGGATGAGAATCTACTCTGAAGTTCTTCTTTCAGCAATGCATTATGCTCCATCCATAATGACAGTTCAGTTTGTATTTCTCTCAGGTGTCTGTATATTGGTCGGATATCTGATTTTCCTGTTTGGTGTTTACCACCTCCTTCTTGCTTCTTATGCTTTAGTTCCTTTAACTCTGCATGCAAATCCTGGATTGATGACTGGAACTTCTGTATCTGATGAACTGATGTGCTAAACCTCAACCAGAACTCTAGATTTTCCTCCAGGAGTCCATCAATATCTGAACGAACTTTCTCTTCAACAGGCGAAGTAGCATGCTTTTCATTATCCAGATTTTCCTTGACCTTATTTTCCTCCTCCTTAGTGAGAGTTGTTTCCAAGTTTGCGGGCGATTCCTTGGTTGTTTCTGTGGGTTCAAATGGTTGTTCACTAAATAAATCAGAAAGTGACTTTTGATTCTTGTTTGAAGATACGGTATCAGAGTTCTGGGAGGTAGCTGCTTGAGGTTTGCTTTCCTGCTGTATGTATTTATACTCCGGCGTAGTGTATGGACTTGTTTGTGGGTTGCTTAATTTCCGAAGTAGAGTTTGGATCACCTCATCTTTTGAGACAATAGCACTCTTCAGTTCTCTTATCTGGATCCCCATTTCGCAGATGCTATCCCTGTTTTTATTCTCCACCTCACTCAGCTTCTTCCTTACTGACTTAAAATTGTGAAGAACTGAAGTGTACTCCTCTAGCAGAATCTTTTCCCTGTCCTCTAACCCCCTTACAAACAGCTTCCTCCAGATTGGCTGATCTTCTTCCTCCTCTGCCTCTAATTCCCGAGTCTCAATATCAAGATCCCCATCTACTATTGGAGAAGAATCTTGCTTCTCATCTTTCTCCTGCTGCATTGGTTCCTCGGGGTTTTCGGGCATCAAACCAAGGTCATTGCTCGAGTCTGTTTGGTTTTCGTCTTCCACTGTGTTGGAATTGTTGAGAGCCAAAATCTCATCATCCTTCTTCTCTTCCTCTTCTGCCATCACCTCCTCTGAGATCACTGGCTCGTCCCTAGGAACCATCTTATCACTATTTTCGACCGACTTATTCTCCGGTTCTGCATCAGGAACAGCTTTCACTTCCTGGAGGAATTCCGTATCCTCGACCTTCTCATCCTGCTTCACAAGCTTCAGTTTCCCTGAAAGATTATCAAGGCCACAACTAGCTTCTGTGAAATGTGTCTGGAAATTGTTGCTTTGGTGCTCCACACTTTGGTTAAGATTTTTTACTCTCCTCAACTCCTCCTCCAACTCTTTTAACTTTTTGCTCATAACATCTGAACTTTCCACCAGACTCTCCTTTTCCTCTTCCAATCTTCGAATGTGTGCCTGAAGCTCATCTGTTTCAGACCTTAGTCTCATCACCATAGCAGTCTGAGTAGCGAGAGAAGTTTCCAGAGTAGCAACCTTATTTACAAGTTCATCAATCTTATCTGCTAGTTCCATTACAGTGAGTGAGGTTTTTGAATTCAAGTCAATCTGTTCCTCAATCTTCTGCCGTGGCAATTCCATGCCATGGTCTTCTTGTTCCTCATCAATATTGATCCCTTGGTCTATATTCTTCAACTCTAGACTATTGCTCTCTAGGCAATCTGCTCGTTTGGAAAGGAACTCGGCTTTGAGAGTCCCAAACTTCTTATGGGATTCCTCAATCCTTTGACGCTCTAGTCTTGCCTCTTCCGCTGTTTGCTCTTGTTTCTCTTGCAACTTAACCAAGGTCTGTTGGCATGAATTCAAAGCCGTAGCAACCATCAAAGTTCGAGCTTCATCGTCTTCAATAACAGTGCCTACGCCAAACTCATCTTGCAAATCGCTAACACTTTTATGCATTTGAGTGATTTGGCATTCAATTTCCCAGAACTTTTCATACGTGCGTTTATACAAGCTGTGTACAAACTCCTTTTCAGTTTGAAGTGCCAAGATTTCTTTGTGAAGCTTGTCGATCTCTTCTAATGCTTCCGTTTTGCTCAGTCCTGAACTCGGAACTGCAGCAGCGTTAGCAGTAGTACTAGCAGTTCTTTTAATGGGTTTTTGCCTTGAGACTAACATAGATTGGCTCCTCAAATCCTTCTTTGGAATGTCTGGGACTTTCGGAATGCTTGGTTTAGGGACAGCGGCAACATCCTGGTCCTGATTGTTTGGATCATCCGAAGGAAAGGATGTTCCCGGCAGATTTTCTTCATCGTCATCCATTGCATACTGAGCCCTTTCGGGGAAAACTGTGGCAATGGTGCGGTTCGCACTTTGCAGTTCTTTCGAGAGGTGATCGTATCTCTCTGCCAGAGCTCTGTATGCCCGGAACGCTTCTTCCACGAAGTTTATTAGCTCCGGCCTCCTCCTGTAGTACATCTCTGCCCTCTGTGCAAAGGAGTCCCCATCGTTGTCGATGATTTTGAGCGTTTCTTTCACCTTCTCCTCCAAATCTGTAATTATTATTATTATTTTTTTTTTTTAAATGCATTTTAACAGCTTCGATACTCTCAAAATACAAATGCATGATGTTCTTACAAAAGAAAAATCTGCATTACCCAACTGGGAATATCAGACACAAGCTCTCAATGTTCTTACGATAGCACATTGATCATTTTGATTTACGCACTCAGATCTATGAGTTACATAGATAGAAAATGGTAAGGAAAAATGAATTCGGGGAAATGGAGGAAAGCTTAAGCATTCGAAAGCAGAGACTTGAAAACAAAGAGGTAGAACCAAACGTGAGTCGGTGCAAACCAACAGAAAATTGCAGCAGTCTAAGATTGATTGAACAAGTCGATGAGATTGGCATTACGTATGAAAAGAATTTGAGCGGCATACCTTGGAGGTTTTGTTCCAGCCATCTCGACTGCTTTGTCCTTATGTGGCTTGCCCACCACCATGAATATGCATTACTTGCTGCTCTGTGCAACATTCTCTCTCTCTCTAGAGGAGAGCCAAAGAGAAAGAGATGCTACCCAAGAGAAAAGCAACCCTGACCATGGCGGTGAAGGTGATTTTGATGTTGATGTCGTGAACAAAACAGAAGATGGCAAAAGAGAAACAAAGCTTGGTAAAATGCCTGATCATGGACACGAACATGGAGGGGAGGATACTTCGCCCCGACTATAGAAGCTGGCATCCTTGAATAGCTTTAATTTTGTTGAGGCCTTAATAGGGATGTCCACGTGTCACATCTTGGCTTTGCCAATCTGACTACCTAGAATTAGAGGGGAATTTTTTTGTTGGGTATGAAGATTCCAACATACCATGGAGTTGCTTAAATACAACACAATTTCTTAAACTCCTCGAAATTGAAATCAGAGGTCAGGTTTTTTCCAGGTAAGCATTTATCATTCTAGAATGTAGTAAAAGTGGAAAATGCCTCAAAATATATATATATATATATATATATATATATATATATATATATTTTAATAAAAAATTAGATAATCATAATCCATAGAACTCTTACTCAAATTTACAAAAGGGAGAATGAATTATATAATAATAATCTTCTAAATGTGATAATTGTTACTGTGGTAGAATATGAATTATTTAATTTAAATACAATAATTAATTTAATCCATAGAACTCTGTTAGGAATGGTATTAGGTATAGATGGGGTTGGAGGTTTTCTCACCCTATGTATGACAGACACGTTGATTGAAGACTTTTTCCTTTTCTCTTTTTATCTCCTAACATTGACTACTTGTCCTAACTGTAAGATTCACTGCATGAAAGTTGAGGAACCATTGGTCACCCACCACTGCCACCAGACGCCGACTTAAACGACCCAACACTCTCACGTCAACACATGTTTAATGATGAGAAAGTTCTCCACGCTTTCCCTTTGCAGATACGAATGTTGTCGGCTCTGCTGAACTCCATTTTCTTCCTTATAGCATACATGTGAACTTGGATAGAGAAACGGAATGAAGTTGTTCACTTTCGAGTTATTATTATTATAATTAAATTATAATATACAACATAAACTATAAGGAAAATGATATGCCCCTCTTGAAATTACCGTTCGGATATTTTATTTTATTTTTTATTGTTAAAAAAAATGACTATTAATAAAGTGTATATTTTTATTTTTAAAAAATGTTTGAAAGAAAAATAAATAAATAAAAAGGTATAATTTGAACTGGTGGTAAGTTTGAGAGGACAAATTCATGGAACTGAACATCACCCTAAACTAAATTGGAAAAATAGTTGTAAATATTGTAGCTTTTTAATACTTTGGAGTATTCATTTGAACCCCTTTATATAGTTGGGAATCAGCATTGCAAAATGGTGTTTTTTAAGTAGAGGGTACACTATATATTTTACCCCAGAAATATGGTATCTTTCACAAACTTCATGCTCTGAGGGATAGTATCTTTCACAAGAAAGACAACACGCCATCATTCCCCTACGGTTATTTACCATTTAGAGAGACACAGAGACTCCATTTTATGTACAATCATCTTAATATTAACATAATATTTACAGTCATCTTACAATCAACAGTCACATTAACATATAACAAATGCCTCCTTCCTATATGTACATCAAAGAATTATGGGCACACACTCCTACTACACGCTTTTTCCTTCACCACCTTAACTTTCTATCCAACTCACACCAATTGCTTTTCTTCTTTTTTTTTTTTTCCCCATTTTTTTCTGTCTAAGAATTCTCATTACCATTACATCACACTTTTATATACATGTTCAAACTCAGATGGCAAAGCAGCAGGTAAGAAGGCAGCAGCTCAGTCCTTCGCCGTCAAACTGGATAGGAGCTGTGAGAAAGGAAGTTCTCTCCCAGCACTGAGAGCTACACCCATCCCTCATACTTCGCCATTGCTGCTCTTTGGAATTATATCAGGTTGGACCTGACATCAGCAAATCCTTGCTCTACTAGTACCATCAAACTATGCACATCTCTTTCCTTTTTTTAACTTCTTTTCCTTTTTTTTATTGCTTCTTCAACTGTACATAAAATTTATAACTCATGACAGAAGCAGCATCATAAGCACCAATAGTTGATCACCAGCAGTCCATGGAAGTTAGCGGCTTTGAAGAGAAGAGAGCCACTGTTCCATATATTTCTCGCTCTCTGCACATTGAAGCAAAATGCAAAAAAGGAGTGAGTATGAGTAATAAGCACATTGGAAATGTCTGCAGAGAATGCCCACGAGTCAAAACAAAACATAGATGATGCATGAAGACTTTACTTGGTAGGATATACAGAGTTGGAGAGCTTGCTAGGTATTCCTTAAATCCCATACTATATATAATCTAATTATCCTATCGATTTGGCTGTGCTAATATTAACAACAATACTCGTACATATCCAGGAAGCCCCGGGTCTTGAATTCACTCCTCTTACATTATTAGCAACTGTGTCATGTACCAGCAGACTTTACCATTACGTTAAATGTATTAGCCTATATCAGTCAAATTAATTAAAAAGACTTCATACTTTGTATGTTTATATCACAAGCATCTTAATAGAAAGTGATAACATCCATAGTGCTTTCTTCTATATCAAGTCAATTAAAAGAACAAGTTATATAAGCCACATTTGATGATAAGCATTTTCTCAGCTCCATGAAAGATGCAAACATTCAACATCCAATTGAAAAGTTGAAAGAAGGCAGCTTCTTTAAATGAGTTTCACAGATTTCTTTTTTCTTTCATTGACGAGTTTCACAAATTTCCATTTTCCTCTGCCGCATTTTTATGGGTACAGGAAGTACTAAATTAAGCTATTGCTCATGGAATCCACATAACCTATATCAGAGCCTAGGGACACCAATCACTCCACAGCCCATTGCATTTTTGCATTCGGGTCTCAACATTTTTGGGTAACTCAAGGTCAGTGCATCAGGGCTTGGCAGAACTTATTTGAATGGTGTTGCTTCCTACATGAATTTCTCCCACTTTCTATTATTAATTTATTATGATCCAGATATAGTAAGTTTTTTTATGCACATTGAACGCCAAGTAAATTGACAGGCTCTATTAGGCAGTCAAATTCTCTATATGAATCAACAATTCGAAGCAATTATAAGATTCTCCTTTATACATAAAGGAAAACCATCTCAACCCCAATAATAGAAATTCTAGTCAGCAGGTAAACAATGAAAACAAGAACATGACGAAGAAGAAGTATCTCTTACCATCTGAATAACTATCTGGGATGTTGCCAACAGTGCTCAAAATGTTCTTCTTTGAATCCTCCACCAGATCATTGTAACCGTGCCCATAGCATGGAACCAGCACAGCAAAACTGTCGTCAGGATCATCATCACTCTGGAACCCATGGCCATGAGGCTCCAACCATCCGATTGACCAATCTGAATCATCAGACTCTGTAACTGAAACACACCCCCCATCAGATGGGACAAGAACAACATCATACTCCCTATCGATCTTCCGCTCTTCCCGACTATGCCATTTCCGCTTCACCCTTCTCGATGAGGAGGCTATATTGGCTCGTTGCACCGTAGGAAATTTCAAAGCATCGGAATCCAACATAGTCGAATCAGATGAAGAATTTATAGAGGATTTATTGGAGATACCAGGCTCCTGATGCTTCCCACTCCACCGCCACCATGAAAGATTGGTAAAAGCCACGGCCATAAATTCACCTAAAAATCCTAGGCAATGCAATTAATCCCTTTATCTCTAATGCCCGGTGCTTGGAAGCGAAAAAAAGATAAGAAATGGTTTCCGCCTCGTGCACGAATCTTCACTGAAAATAATATGATCGATGAACGTACGTCAATATCCGAACTTTATATGGAAGCTCAATCAGGAGTTAGCAATAGAAAATAACTGGAAAAATAAAAATGTACTCACTTACATGAGCCCTATGTAGCAAAACTATAGCTTTTCGTAAAAAACTTTATAAAGTTTGGTTGCAGGGAAATCAGAGAAAAAGACAGAAGCAATGAGACCTACAAAATCGTCTTGTTTGATCAATTGCAAAGTGCTGACAAGTCTTTGGCTTAGTCAATACGTATTGGATTGGCTTTTTGGATTAACAAACAATAAAAAATATACAAAAACTCAAATTTTCCCTATCTCTCTTTCCTCCAGATTTTCTCGGAACCAAACATAGGCATATGGGTATCATATAATTTAGACACATAGTTACATAAACATCTACTAAGTCATCTTTCCTAAAGAAGAAAACAAGCATTTATCGAATTTGGGGCTCAAAATGCAATGAACAACGCAGAGTCGGAGATACGGAGAACCAAAAAAAAAAAAAAAAAATCTCAAAGAACCCACCTGACTTAAAAAACTTGTTCACACGGCCAAATCTTTTTCATATTATTGTCATTTTTAAAAGATCAATCTCTCTCATTAGCTAAATCATCAAAAGAATCAAAACCCATGTTTTTTATTTCGGATTTGCAATCAAAATATCACCGAAATCACCACGGATGGGTTGAAGTAAAATACAAAATCAAACACATATCAACTAAATTATATTCAAAAACATCGAGACTTCATATATATATTATTCGATTCTACGGGACCTGCGAAACAAGAACGATAGCGAAAGCTACCTTTTGCTCGTAGAAGCCCAAGTATCCCAACATACGAAATGAAAAAAAGCCTAAATTCATGCCGTGTCGCTCAGACTTCGAATATTTGACGAAGATTCAATGCACCCAAAAAAAGGAAAACAGAAAGACAAGTAAATAAAAAAGACTTTATTTCAGATATATTGAGCCAAGATTTACATTTGGCAATGGAATCTCAGGCCTTTATCCCTCGCCGTTCTACGTAAAGAAAAAGATTTAAGGGCAGAGCAGGAGAGAATTCCGGGAAGGTGGGGAGAGAGCGGGGCGAAGGCAGGGGCGGTTCTATATATGGCGTGTCGTATCGAATCTATCGATCCCATTCCCAGCTCCTCCAATAGTTTGCAAGCAAAATATAATTAAATGAAGTGGGTGGGCCATTTCTGTGCTATTACGTGGCGCAAATGGAGTGACCCACGGCCCGCAAGTATGTACACGTGGTCAATTATTGCTTTTTGATTGGAAGATGAAAAGGAAAGCCGTGGATTTGGGTACAGAGTCTGATCTTATAACAAAATTTATAGTAAATTTAATAATTTTTTTAATTATTATTCTTACATTTTTTCTTGATAAACAGAGCATTAATGATCTTTACTTTTATTATTTATTTTTTAATTAACAATTAAAATTGACTTGGCGGGTATCCGAAAAATTCTATTTTCGAGTTCATTTAATAAAATGTTTTAATAATATAATTTAATTTAAGAAAATAATTTTTACAATTTAAATCCTACAAATTAAATATTATCATTTAATTAATATAGATTATGTACTATATATACTGATTTAAAAATAAAATAATTTATTTATTAATTGTAGAGTAATAATAAATGTATATTTAGTGTTTGCAAGTTATGTACAGTACATTTGTGAGACTTACCATTAAAAAATAAATTTTTTATACGTCTGAGATTTGAGATTTGTTCACCTTTTTTAAAATAAATACGTAAGGTTTATATACTCTGAAATTATAAATATTATTTCTTTTAATTATAAAGAATAATATTATATACAACTTACACACATTATAAATATCATTTCTCAATGTGAATAAATATCATTAATTATAAAGAATGATGTGAGTCTAGATTTATTGATTATTTAAAAAAAAATAGAAGATTTATAGAACTTGCAAATATTATAAATATCATTTCTCAATCATAAAAGAATATAAAATTCAAAATAATAAACATAAATACATATTTATCATTTCAGTTGATGAAAAATTATACTTACCATCTTCTACCCTATATACTAACTTGTAATTTATTATTTTTTTATTCTAATTAAACATATATATTGATATCTAAATAAATATATATATTTAAATAAAATAATAAAAATAAATAACTAGCAGCATTACACCCTCATAGATACTGCAAAAAGCTGGAATTCTCCACGTGCCAAGTGGGGAGTTAAAATTTGTGTCCTGCTTGATCTGGTTGACGCTGGCGCGGTTTTTGCGTGCACGTGTGTTTCAAGTAACTCTTATGGCCTTTGGTTTTTTCCCATTGTATTTTGCCTTTTCAGGAGCCAACCATAGAGAGATGATATTTCTAATTTGTAGATTAGGTCACTTTTGTTCATTTACTTAAAAAATAATAATAATAAATTAAAAATTTATAAGAAAAAATTATCTTTTTAATAAATAATTTTTTTAATAAAGTGCTTTAAATTTGCACACTAGGCTGTATTTGGGTGTTGTTCAACACTTCTGAACTCTTCTCACTACTATTTATTACTTTATTATTAATTTTTACCTATTTTTATTATTATTTTTTAATTTTTATTTATTTTTTATTACTATTCATTACTTTATTATTACTTTTTATTACTATTCACAATTCTTCTCAACACTTCTCAACGTCCAAACTCACCCTTAATACAAAGATAAAACATTATTCTAAATTTCTATGCTGAATTAATATTGGTACCCTTTAATATCAATTATTATATCACCTTAATTTAAATGGAAATTCCACGACCTAGTCAACACGTCACGTGTAAACTTATGTGGTAATTAACTCAAACTATGTCCAAAAAAACAAAGAAAAAATATCTCATGGAGCATGGTAAAAGCAAAGTCGAAGTTGAATACAGCTTTGTTGTAGGACCAGATCAATTCATTAGTAATTTAGAGGAAAGGGACGAAAACGACAACGACCACGGCCATTTATGTTTGTTTTTGTTATTTCCTGGAATGTAGGCTAATTGGGCATTAATTATTTACGTTCGAGGACTAAGACGCGGACAAAAGACCAGAGTGTTTGGTATAATCCCACTCCCATCTACCTAATTAAGTACAAAGCTCTCTATCTCATTGATCACAATATAATTGTGGATTTCACATTAATTAATTAATTATTAACATCTTCAATCATTCGTTGGTGATGGCTGCGCTTGATAATCCAGCAGCCCACATGGCACGTGGCATGGGCACATGGCCACGAGATCTTTCACGAATCACATGGCTATATATCAACAACTTGTGTTTAGTCTTGGTCATCACCTTTACCGGCCATATTAAAATAGAAACTTAAATGCCTACCTCCGGATCGATTGGACTTATCTAATTTACGTAGAGTTTTAGATGATCTCTCTCCAGGTTATCTTAGTTGAATATTAGTCTCTTTTTTAGATATTCTTCAACTACCGACACTGGCGAATTCAGAAATTTACTTCAAGAGAGCCAATTGAAGTTAAAAGTATAACAAGATATTTTTTATTTTATTTATATATATATATTTTATGTATAGAACTATCATATAGTAAAATTTAAAATAAAAATAAAATATGTTTAATATAATTTATGTATTATATATTAATATAATTTTTAATATAATTTATATATTAAAAATATATATAATATATTAAGAACAATATATCATTGAAATAAAAAAAATATATAAGTAAATAATATATAAGATCAAAATAAATTTGTAAAATAAGCTAAATTAATTTTTTAGAGAGGGGGCAACATAAGATAAAATTAATATTATTTAGTAAATTATAAAATATTAATATATATTAATTTTTTTTCAAACTTTTGGGGGGCCATGTGCCTTAATAGGTCCGCCATTGACTAGCGAAACCAGCAACTCATCGAGAAAGTTACAAGAAAATCATTAAAAAAATTTGATTAAGAAGTCATTTAGATAGGCTAATGTTAATATTTGTTTTATATTTTATCATCTTGAATCATACTCATGGGTATAACACATTTTAAGTGATTTCATATGTTGAATACTTAAATGGAAATTAATTTAAATGTACCACGTCGCACATATCATTAGGAAGAATAAGATGAAGGATAAACATTTCTCTCCTAAACATAGAAAGATTACGAATTAACGTTAACCAAACATACTTTCTACAAAATTGGTATTTGACTAGAAATGCACCATAGGAATTTTTTTTTTTTTTTTTTTTGGGGTGTTATATATATATATATATATTTAAAGAGTACTTAATATGCTAGATTATCGTCTTATTTTTATCTTAATGTGTTGACACGATATTATAACTGTAATAATAATAAAATAAAATAAAAGTATAATATATATTGTAACTACTCTTGAGAAAGAAATAAATAAAGAGTCGATTTCAAAAACTAAAAATGAATAGTCAACAAAGGCCGAGCTTTACTTATCCCCAGACCCAGAGGTTGGGCCTGTCAGCCCAAGTCTGTAACTCCAGTCCGGATCTGCATTTACCCGACAACAAAACCTTAAAAATAATAAAACAAAAACCAAAAGAAAAACCTCGTGAAGTTCTCTCTTTAAACCCTCCAATCGCAACCAGTGTCTGACTCAAACTTACACCAAAACCCACTGACAAAACCCACTTCTCTTTAAACACTCCCATCGCCCTCTCAGCTTCACTTTTTTAATGGAATCGTTTACCATTTCTTCTACAAAAGCATTCTGCTTGCCCCAACTCCGGATTTCCGGTCCCGTCGGCCACAAGCCTCGATCGGTCTCGTACGCTTTAACTCGCCGGCTGCAGGTACGGTGCGCCGCGGAGACCATGAGCTCATCGCACGCCGATGGAGTGGCGGAGAAGGCCAAGGAGACCAAGCTCTGGGGTGGACGGTTCGAGGAGAGCGTAACCGATGCGGTGGAGCGATTCACTGAGTCGATCTCATACGACAAGGAGCTGTACAAGCAGGATATCATGGGGAGTAGGGCCCACGCGACGATGCTCGCCAAGCAGGTCTATTCTTTCCTTTGATCTTTAGTCTGTTTGCTTCCGGAGAATGTGTAGTGGAGATGAGTAACTTCGATTGAGTGTTCTGCTCTTCCGTGTTTGTATAGTGCTCCGGTTTAGCTGCTGGGAAAATGTGAGAAATTTTTTAATTGAGCTAGGTAATTGCATGTTGTACGGACACGTGGCTGAGTCAAGTCGAATTTTTATTTTTATTTCGAGGATTTCAACCGCACAGGTAGATATTGCTTTACTTTCATCAGTCTTCTTGGCAACTTAACAGCTTCTTCGGGCCACTGATTTCACAAAATGAAAAACTCTCGGGACCAATCATTTTTATCCAATTACAATTGAAAATAGCAAAGATGTAGCCCTCTATCTCCCTTCTTATCTCTTCTCCGTCTTCTTTTCTATTATATTATATTTCTATCAGTACTAGACTCTATTGTTAAGTATTTTCATTTTTTTGTTTTTGGGCGGGGTGTGTGCTGAATCAACTAGAATTCATCAAGTGTAAACTGCTCAAATTACAGTTACGGAATTTCAGGAAAAAAAATAAGTTTACTACTTATGACATACTCATCCAGTTCTCACAGGACGCAATTCAATGACACTGGATGATATGTCACTCTGTTTCAGGGATTGATGAGTACCAGTGATAGGGATAGTATTCTTCAAGGTCTTGATGAAATTGAAGGGAAGATTAAAAGTGGGAATTTTGTTTGGAGAACTGATAGGGAGGATGTGCATATGAACATTGAAGCAGCACTTACTGATTTGATAGGGGAACCTGCCAAGAAACTCCACACAGCTCGGAGCCGAAACGATCAAGTTTTGACAGACTTTCGTCTGTGGTGTCGTGATGCCATTGATAAGATTATTGCACGCATCAAACATCTTCAGGCTGCACTGGTGATCTTGGCTTTGAAAAATGATGGCCTTATTGTTCCTGGTTATACGCATTTGCAAAGGGCTCAACCGATTTTACTGCAACATCTTCTCATAGCATACATTGAGCAGGTTTGAATTGATTCATTTGTGCACTAAGCCTGCGGTGGAAGGCTTCTGTTTATGTTTGGCTATGCTTTAAGGCATGAAGATAATATGATTTTATGCAGTGTTTTAGAAAACTGAACCATTTAATAAACCCAAAACTTAGAGGCCCAGTTAGTGGTTCGACTGAGCTGGGACTGTGAAATCATAAGTATTTTATACTTTTTATGCAAAAATTTAATGCTGAACTTAAATGATTAAAATGATGACACTTTTATGAAGTGAAGTTTAGCCTAGCAAACAGTTTTGTACTAAAATGATCGCAAGGCTTGAGTTTAAATCCTAGGATTTGCGAACACATATATTTTTGAAGTTTTTTTAACGATCTGTACAAGGGTGAAATGCATACATATATAATTCATAAAAAGTAAAGTTAGCCACGTGGCTATATATATATATATTTTTTCTTTGATAGGCAAGCAAGTGTTTTGTTGATGAAACCAATAGGCATAGCCCATGTACATGGGACTATAAATATCTATCTCTTGTAATTATTATAAGTTCATTGAATTTAAGGGATGGAATTGATATAAGAACTAAGAGAAAAGCTTAAATCTGATGGTTTGGGTGTTAGTAGACGATTACTTGATTATTTTTTCCATTATGTCTTGATGATGGGTTGTTCCTTAGATGACTCTTGTATGGCTGGAGCTATGATTTGTCATTTGGAATGGAATTTGTGAATTCTAGAGTCTCGAGTGATAACTTCATTTTGACCATTCAAAATCGCAAATTTGACTGCTAAGTATCTTTTTGCCCTGCTACTTACATAAGTAGATATAAAAAAGGCAGGTGATCCTGTGATAGTTTAAAGAACGTCACGCTTTTCCTCTTGCTAACTTTTGAACTGGCTTGCGTCTGCTAATCATAAGTCTGGCCACAATGTTGTGTTGTAGCTTGAACGTGATGCTGGCCGTTTACTAGATTGCAGAGCTAGGCTGAATTTCTGTCCTTTAGGTGCATGTGCACTGGCTGGCACTGGCCTTCCCATTGATCGTTTCATGACTTCAGATGCTTTGGGATTCACTGCTCCCATGAGGAACAGGTATGCCCTTGATAATTTACTCCTTGGTGTGTTGAAGGCATGAACTTAGCGGTAACATTAATGAATGTTTTGTACTTGGACTGCGCCTTTTATTAATGAATGCTTTTACAGTTTTTGGTTTTTTGTCTCCCCCACAGTCATTCTTTAATTCCCATCGCACATCATGCATATACATGGCGATTCTATGGTTGAATTTCATCTTTAGAGATCTTTCTATCAGTTTTAAGGATTATTTTTTATGGTTGAACACCACAGAAGAAAGCGAGAACATGTTGCATGGACAAGTCAATATGTTATAGAATGAGGCATCGGATTTGTAATGGTGGTTTTCAGCATAGCTTGATTCTGCCCCCACAAGATCAATTTCACGAGAACCTGGAAGTGATGCTTTGTTGTCCATTTGCATTAATCTACTGCTATTATTTGTTGTATTTGACCTGCTTCTTGATCCCTGGCATCAACAAATAACCGTTTACATTTTATCTTTTTGAATAGTATTGATGCAGTTTCAGACCGAGATTTTGTTTTGGAGTTTCTTTCTGCTAATTCCATCATGGCTGTTCATCTTTCTCGGCTTGGTGAAGAATGGGTACTGTGGGCTTCAGAGGAATTTGGGTTTATCACCCCAAGTGACGCCGTTTCCACAGGAAGTAGTATAATGCCCCAGAAGAAAAATCCAGATCCAATGGAACTTGTTCGTGGAAAGTCTGCCAGAGTCATAGGAGATCTGGTTACCCTTCTCACATTGTGCAAGGGGCTTCCCCTTGCCTACAACAGGGATTTGCAGGTAGAACACTTCCATTTTTTATTTCGTGGTGGCAAAATCTACTCATGGCTGCCCCCAGGAGGAGGTGGAGGGGGGGAGGTTCAGTTGGGTCTGTTTCACCTTTAGGCTATTGAAACCTGACACCCACTTCTTGGCTTTCTTGCATACTAACGCACATGCTTGCTCATTACAATCATCCAGTAAAAAATGTACATGTGTATGCATCTACAATGAGTTTATCTATAAATCTTTTGACAGTTGCCAAAGATAGCATAGATGCTCTTTCTGCGACGGTTGTGGATTTGCTTTACTTCTTTCTGAGTATCCTGATCCAGTTGTCTTGCCAAAGCTATGGATTTCATATAAGACAAGTTTCAAAAGCTAGCTTACATTTATATATTTATTCATCCAAGAGGAAGTCCTCATCTTTTCAGTCAGTCACTCAGATATTTTTTATGTTTGATTATGAAAGTGATTTCCTTGATGCAGGAAGATAAGGAACCTGCATTTGACAGTGTAAAGACAATTTTGGGGATGCTTGAAGTGTCAGCAGAGTTTGCACAGAACGTTACCTTCAATCGGGAGAGAATACAAAAGGCTTTACCTGCTGGTCATCTTGATGCCACAACACTTGCTGATTATCTTGTGAAAAAGGTAAGCCATATATTGTGATACCCCATATGATAAGAATAAGGGTAGGTGGTAAATGGGATCCCCACGTTGCTTGGGAATGAGAAGTTCTAACTCTTTATAATGTTCCAATGGGCAAACTTTTTCACTAATTAGAAAAGTTCCAAGTTCTTTGATTTTCAAATACCAACATGATTGAAAATACAGCACTGGAACTGCCTGCAGCCTTATAAGAAGTTCCAGAGTTGACCGTTATTTGTTATCCCCATGGAATCTCTGTTATAAAAAATAAAAATAAAAAGTGATTAATCGGGCTGGGCCAAAATATATTTCAACATCAGGTAAGTAGACATTCTTGACATTCCAATAGCTGCTAAATGAGAGAGAAAGGATGATGGTGATGAATCCTAGTGTCCATAAACTCACGCAGAGAGATGGAGAGAGGAATGGGGATGGATCTTTCTATTTATAAGTTCTCTTGGTTAGAGAGATAATGCGAGGTACCTATCAAAAGGACAAAAATGAGAGATAATGCAAGGTAAGTGGGATGTGTTAAGCGCATGCCAACTTTCCTTGGATTGTCTATACAAAAAAAAAAAAAAATTGCAGCAGTTGGGAAGTAATGTTAGGCAAAACTTGGAATATGCAGGTCAAAACAAGTCCAAGACATGGGCATAACATTTCTGCATCTCGGATGCTGTACTACACACTAGTTATCAGTCGCAAACGACCAATCTAGTTCTGGATTTTTATATTCCTAATTTATCACAAATCCCCCCTATTATGCGAGGAATGTCTCGTGGTAAAAGAATGGTGGTTCACACTGAAGTGCTAGGTTTTCTAAGTACCATCCCTTCCATCTCTCTCTGGTTTCTCAAAGTTGTTCTCCTAATCTTCTTTTTGTTTTTCTCTTTGTAGGGAGTACCTTTCAGAACTTCTCATGATATAGTTGGAAGGTCTGTCGCCTTCTGTGTCTCAAAAGGCTGCCAGCTTCAGGACCTGCATCTTGATGAGCTGAGAAGTATAAGCTCAGTGTTTGATGAGGATGTATATGAGTACCTTGGAGTAGAAAATGCAGTTAAGAAATTCAGCTCGTACGGATCCACGGGATCAGAGTGTGTATCCAGCCAACTTGGCTACTGGGTTACTAAGCTTGGAATCAACTGAGTCTGAATCTAGGAATAAATGGCATAGGAGATCATTTACCTGACATGAAAGTGCTCACCCTAGTTGGAAAGCCATATCTGGGGTCTTGGAAATGGTGCTGCAGCGGGAATAAAAGATAACGTTATTGGTAGGGGATATGATATGCTGTTGGTGATGCAAGAGCAATGCTTGTTGTAAGGAAAAGTATTTAATGAGCCATATGACCCCTTGATAAGACTCTGTCTTCCATTTTAGCTTCACCTTTTAACAGTAGGAGTTCTCAATTTCGTGGTTGTTATTAGGCAAAATGTGATGAAATTGGTTTTCAAGATCACATTTTGCCTGATGTGATTTGTCTTCTTCTGTTGAGTTTTAAAGTAATCGAATTCGGTACTTGAATTAAGATTTGTGAATTGCATGGGTGGATTGAAGTAGAAATGTTGATGCCCAGCGGTCGTCATTGTCAACATCCATCTTTTTGTGTCATTTTTCGAAACCACAGCTTTCCTCGATACCCTTTTTATGCTCACGCTGGACTTGAGCACCTTCGGCTTTAACGAACCCGAAGCAATTAATCTACTCAATTCCAATTAATCTTCCAACGACTCGACCATGGGAGCCCCTCTCAACGGCACCAAGCTCTCTGGGCAGGGCCCGAGTTTAAAGCTTACTTACACGCATGATCACTTCAAATGTCATGGCCTGTTTCAATGTCACAGGCATTTTGGTGCCTGAATCTATGTTTCTGTATGTAAGCATGGAGCTTTCTGGGAGTATCTAATCTGGCTTTGGAGGTTGATGCATATATTTTTACTCAATGCATGCTAGCTTATAATGCATAGTATTTTCCTCCAAAGTCGCCAACATTAGATTGAAATGCAATTTGTTATCTACCGAATCCTATTATTAGTTGACATTGATGACAGACACAGAAAGATGAAACCCATACTTTTCATATAAAAGCACAATTTCAACAGCATTCATGCAACAGAAGTTGACTGAATTTGAGTAGCATCCGACCATTCACTATATCAAACAGACAAACCAATCATGTAAAAGTTTTATCCATACCCTCTGTCCGAAAACTCATTACTTCCATTAGGTTCATATTCTCTTGAAATTCCAAGAGTTTCACTTCAAGCACAGAAGTCAAATTCTCATACTTGCGTGTTGGGATGAATTTCTTCTTATGATGGGGATTAAGGAAAATTTGTCACTTCAAAGGCTGTGGTTTTCTTTTTGATTAAATGCTCTACCCCGTCGAACTGGATATCTAGGAGCAGGAACACCAGTTGCCTTACCAATAACAAATTCATCAGCATGAGCAGAATCTTTCTCTGTCAATGCACCGTTATTTGGGACTGCCGGTAACACTGGCCCTGGTAATTTCCCGAGAATGTCTACCTGCACTCCGCATTTATCTGCTCTTTTTGGGCCTTCGGTATTTTCTGGGAGTGAGAGAGGGTCATCAGCAACAAGCTGAACTGCTGACTTTTGCCCTTTCTTTGTGTCGCCAGACTTTATAGCATCCGATTCAATCTGAAGAGGTTCAAATTCTCTGTTAGAAGGGAGAAAATCTTACCCCAATATGGATGGATCCAAGGTTTAAATGCCAAATGAGAAAAACCAAAGCAAGCACTATATTACTGATATCAGCTGCAATGAGGGGATTGGAGTGAATTGAGAATTCCACAAATTTTTAAGACAATCTAGAGTTGGAGAGACCATACCATTCCCTGGATTCCCCCTTAATATCCATAGCTTGGGTAAAAGATAAATTGGTCAGGAGAATCTTACCAATATATTACCAATGTCACATAAAGGCTCCTTTCTTGGTCTAAGATTTTCGTTCATGTCAGCAGACTTCTCATCTAGTGCCTTCTGAAGCAGCATTGCACCTTCAGAAGCAGCTATGCCAGTCTTTTCTGCCTCGACATTGCTGGTACAGTTCAGACTGCTTTCAGCCATCTCTAACTCTAGGGAGCAACTCAACTTGACCGGAGCCGCTTCTCTATTGGTGCACTTAGAAAGTGCACAACCGCATGATTTTCCACAGCTACCTCCATTAGATCTGCATCTACACTTGGTTGTCTTGCACAACGACTTCTTACTGCAGGAGCAGCACACCCCAGCTTCTTTTTTCTCCCTTACAATGTTAGCTTCCCCAAAACGTTCAGATTTAGGGGCCTCCCGGCCCTCCAACTCATCACTACTCCCAAGAGTAAAAGAGGGTTGACCCAAAACATCCTGATCATCTCATATCAGTACAGATATTTTAATTTTATATACTACAAAAAATATTTTTTAATTTCAAATGTTAAATCGATCTTGCATTTGATTTTGAACCCTGAAGCTTTAAATAGGTTCATAGCTCAGTCAAAATGCAACTGCCTATTCCAAGATAAACAAAAAGAATCACACCACAGCCAAATGCATGAACCTGTGATTTGCCCCGATGAGAAAGTTCAGCCTTTTGAATATGCAGTTGTCTGACCAAACCACTTAGGTAGAACACTTGTTCTTTTAGGTCTTCCATATCTACATCCTTCTCAAAGCAGTCGACTTCTTTCTCCTGTAATTGGCACCTTAAAGGTTGAAGAAAAGTTTCATTAAGATTTTTATAAGCATAGAATGGCCATATAAACTGCCAGGGAAACAAAAACAGAAACTTACAGGAATAAAATTCAGCAACAAAGTCTCTCACCTAATATTTTCTTGCTTCATCATTTCCGCTTCCTCCCTGAGCTTTGCAACCTCATCAGCCATCCTATCCATCCCATGATAAGATGAATACATTAATGGAAAGAAACAGACATTCCAGAAAATTGGTTCCACATGCATCTTGAAATTGTAAAAACTGGGAGCTTAATTTTAGCAGATTAAGCAAAAGAGAAGCATGAGTAATACAAAAAATCAAGGAATATGAATCTGGTTAAAAGTTAAGAGACATGGAGAAGATTAATTAAAATTTTGATAAAGAACATAACAAGATTAGAAAAATGGATCATTTCTAACTCTAGCATCACTAACCCAATGCTCTAAAAACCTTTTCCTGCTGCAACTTGAATGCCTATTATCCATTCCATCTAGAACAACATGGAAAATACAGGCGGCCTGAACCCGAGCATGCATTTGAGCATCTGGTGCTTGAAAACTAGAGACTTGAGAGCTCTTAGAGAGAGATATATTCTAACACATCATATCATATGGATCTGAAATGAATCTAGGCACACATGTTTGCACCTGAGAGGATTCGAACCTTAGACCTGGAAGGAGCATACCACCAAGACCAAGGCCTTTACCACTTGAGCCAACCCCTAGGGATTTGCCAGAGGGAGATATGATTCACAAACATACCTCAAATAAATTGCTGAAAGCATATGCTGCTAGATGTACTTGATACTAACAAAGGACACGCATGAATCCCCATTAAGATGCTTTAGAGATATATAAACAGCATTTTCCAGGAAGACAACCAGAAATGATCTATACAATTCTTTCCAGAAAATAATTAATGCTCAATAATACATTTAGTGTCAGGCTGTCAGCTACTCTGATCTACTCATTATATTACAACTAACAGAAACTTGAGCTTTACAAGATAAAACTATCACACTAAAAAAGTTCTGAACTGATTTATACCAATGATCTAACCTTTAAAATAAAGTAAATGGAACAAAAGAACTAAAATAGTGTCAATTCAAAATGGGTTAAAGATACAAGAACCCACTCTTCCATTTGACGTTCATATTCAGAACATATTCCTTGTAACCTCGCTGTGACTTCAAGCTCATGCTCGACATCCTGCATCGACCGTCTTAAATTAGGTGTACCGTACCAAAAATATAAAGATTCTTATCAAAGAAATTATAGACCAAAAAGGCCAATGAACCAATCTAGGCATGGATCAAACCCAAATAAAGATTATTGCATCTGGTATATCCAGCAAATCACACACGCATAGGGGTGAAACATTTTCGGTCTGAAACAGAAAAATTGACCGGACTAAAAATTGGTGTGATCGGTTTAAGTCCACAATTTGTAGGACCGAAGGGGTTTAGTCCGGTCCCGAGGTCTATAAGTTTTGGACTGGACCGAACCGGACCAAAACCAACCGATTGGAATATATATTTTTAATAATATAATATATTATTTTATATAGTAATTATATAAGTTAAATATGCAATTTTCATCTAATCTATTATCATTGACAATACAAAATGTTAAATAATATATGCTATCAATTAATAATGTATCATAAATCATATGATAATATATGTAGATACATAATACATTCATACATACTCTATTATTTACATAACACATCAAACCCAAAATAACAAAATAATTGGGCCGAACTGAACCGATAGTTAAAGGTCTGGTCTAGCCCACTAGGGGTGATCGGTCCGGTGCAGTCCGAGAAAATGATGGACCAAAAGTTTTGGTCCATCATCCCCCCCGAACCAGACCGATTTACATCCTTACAACGCATCATAGTATATAACTTCTGAGTTTAAACTCTCTGGTTGAATTTCAAGAGGATAAGAAGTTTCCATTGTTATCAAGACACCAATTCACCCTTAATTTGCATGGGAGACTGTCAAAATTTAAATAAACATTGTCTCAGGCCCAAAGATTCCAATATGAAATATTTGATTTAAGTAAAAAAAAAAATTTGATTGGCACCGGGTGTCCAGGAACAACGTCACGACTAATCCCAGGGGTGCACAGGCCCTCAGTAAGGAGTTTCCCTCAAGTGCAACTCAGGTAATTCAAGGAGAAAATCCCCTAGTCCAATGGCCCCTAGAGATTGTTTGCACCTAAAGAAATTTGAACCTTAGACCTGAAGGGCACATACCCCCAAGCCCAAGGCCTTTACCGCTTGAGCCAAACCCTAGGGGTTTTGATAGTTCCAATGGCAACTTGCAACAAATATGCAAACATTGGATTGAAGTGGAGAAGAAAAATATGCAAACATTTTCAGCATTATACCCATGATCTTTTTGGCCATGAACAAGTATTTCATGGGTGTCTATGCTTATATACGAAAGCATATTAAGGTATAGATACTTTCCAAATGATAGAACCAAATCCAATTGCAAACATCCCTGAGATGAATCTAGGCACACATGTCATCCCATCAAAAGCAAATCCGAAGTGAACATTATATATAAATATCAAATGGCCAATGTAAAAGCATGTGCATGAATATAGAGCTTAAGCCTTCCAGTTTGGTTATGAAGTACCTGAATTCCAGGAATGCTCCCAACTCTTGCACCTGCATGATTTTCAACCAAAAAGAAGAAAAGAAAATGTCAATATGTTGTAGTTTTTCAAAACCAAATGAACTGAATGGGGCAGTAAATCTCCTAACCAGCTGATCTATAAGACAAAGCTTTTCGAGATTCTAACAGCTCTTTCAGCCGTTTTGTAGCCATGGAAGCTTCTTCTGTCTTCCGCTGTAAAACCTGCCATAAAAGGACTGAAGGTAAGAAAAATAATTTCCCAGAAATTATAGATTGAAAAAAACCAGAAAATAGGACGTTTCAGCAAGTGGTAAGCTACTGGAATCCTAAACAAAACACTACTTTACCATCTTGAGTCTCTGGTTTGCAGCGAATAGCTTTTGCACCTCATACCCATTCCTCCTTCCCTCTTTCCTAAGCTGTTGATGTAGATATATTACAGGACAAATGCATTCACATAATGAAAAATTCAAGATAAAAAGGGCCAGAAATTATCCACGTGTACCAACAGAAACATCAATAAAATCAAAGCAAGTTACAAGCTTAAATCACCATTATTCCAAACGATGATAAAAAAAAAAATATTTAGAGCACAGAGTTATAAAAATATTCTACAGTTTGATCCAGCTTCAAAATTTCAATTGCCATGGCTCTAATACACCCCAAGTAACCACTTAATACCAAAACAAGTTGAGCAATACATCCTTTTGTCAACTCCATCCAATGCATTCTCAGATAGACTAGGAAATATAATACAATGCCTCAAATTCACTACACAAAGTGTCAGGCAATACTAAATTGTTCTGATACACTGATACATAGTCAAAGCATCATCAAACAATGCATGCAAGCAACCTTTTTCAATCAAAATTCTCCCAAATATAATTATTATAAACAATAAAAATTAAAACATAAATTCTTAAACATTCTGAGACGAGAGGTCAAATTTAAAGCATTCAAGTCTAATACATAAAAAACAATTAATTAATCCAACTTAATCCTCCCCAAACATTGTATGCCTACACCTCATATTATTCAGGGTGCCAACCTTTAAATTCCAATCTCCAAAGGAATAAAAAAGATGGAATGACGTCAAGTCCCTTCAGTAATGCACATACCTGAAGAACTTCTTTTTCCAGTGAAGCTTTGCATATCCTAAACTGCACGGACTCTAGCTTGATCTTACATTGCAGTTGAACCTAAATAATATGAGAGTGGTTCATAGTTGAAACATAGAAATAAGCAATTTGTATAGACGTGCTTATCTACAACAATATGGCACCTTCTGAGCCCTCAAACTTTGAATCTCAAACTGCAACCTTTTTGTTGCTTCGTCACCTTTTGGTCTTTGTACTGAGAATTGAGACTGAACATTCTGTTTCTTCTTCAACGTTGTTACCTGCAACAGAATATGGTTTCAGAAAATGTAACAGTGTTATCAACCATATTATCACGACGCAAATATTTTCACCTGTTCTTCAAGGACGTTCAGCTTTTGCAGATAGTCCGCTTTGAGCTTTTCAACACCACCACCAGAAGAAGATGAAACATTGGCAAGTCTTTCCCTTAGTTCCGCAATCTCTTTCTGCCAATTTTTTGTTCAAGGCATTGTTTAAAATAACTGGTTTTCATTCAAGAAAGAAAAGGAAGAGGGAAGGGGGGATGCGGTGCCTAATTTGCTTCCTAGTGTTCTTCAAAGTTTTCTCCAAAGCAGAATTGCATCGGGAACAGATCCTTTTCAAAGCGCCTTTCGATGCTTTCATTTTTCATATCCGGACGGGAAAGAAGCCATGTAAAAGGGAAACAACTCATGATATCCGTAAGATTTTGCAAGTGTAAACTCTGAAACAAGGATGCATGCTTTAAAAGCAACACCAAACAAACTGTCTTAATTTCTACCTATCTTAAAGCCTCGGAAAGAATTAGCGCCGACTCTGGCTTTTCCGACATTTTCTCACCTACCAAACAGACTCTAAAAGAATGACACCAGATAGTTGTATAAAATTCTTCCTACTAAAGCACCTTGTTCCTCTAGTTCTCAGTAACAAGAAAACCTAGCAATCGATCAAACTGCCATCAATTCATCTTGAAACATTGAAAGGAATAATAATATAGCACTGACCTGGAAAGCCTTATTCTCTTGTTCGAGCTGACGAATCTTCTCCTCGTAATGTAAGTTTTGCTTATCTTCAGGAGCTGACGACGAGGCGTACACTGGGCTCGCTTCCTTTGAGCGACGATTCGTCTTCTTCATCTTCTGGAATGCAGCAACGGCTGCGGAGTCGTCGGAGGAGAGAAACTGAAAAGCGAAATTCAAAAGAAAACCCTAAACGGTTTTCGCGATTCGGTGTAGATCGGATCCCGAAGCCCTTCCTACTGATGAAGAAATAACTAATAAGTTTGTTAATTATATATATAGGGATCCATGGTTTGTCTGCTTGACTGTAACTTTCTTCCTTTGATTATTACATCCAGACCACCCTTTTGCAACGGCATCATACTACCCAATTGGAGCCAAAAGCATTTGCATTTCAAATTTGCCACATCAGACTGTAAAGGTAAAATACTCAAATTTTCCTTATATTACGGTATTACCCCTAAATGGATAGATATAGACAGGCGTGTGCATAAAACTATAGACGACGAGTCCTTTTATTGCCAAACGTTCCCTATGCTTGGGCCAAAACGTCATCTTAAGCAACTAGGCATATAGGCGAATAGTAAGATAGAAAAATTTTACTCATCATTTTCCGATTATATATTACATATAATTTTTTTATCTTATTAAATAGGTAGTGGAAGGATGATAAATAGGAAAAATTAATTAATTTAAAAAGAATAAAAATAAATAAGTATAATATATGAAGATGATATATACAACACATCGTCCATTTCATTTAAATTATAACATTTTATAATATTTAGATTTTAAAATTTATCTTTTAAATCAAATTACATTATATAATCAATCACTTTATTGAATTTACTTTTTTTTTTTTAAGCAGAAGACAGTACCCCAACTTTATTGATAACCCTCACCAGCTTAATAATAAAAAATTTCTAAGCCCTAAAGCTATCGAATTATGATTTTCTACTATTTTCTCCCTAATTTTTGCTCGCCTTCTAAAAGTAACTCTATTACCATGATTATAATATAAGATGACAATGACAATAACATTCAAGTATCATTATGACTGTAGATGAATTCTCTCATATCTAATTCATGAATTTAAATTTTACCAATATAATGCCACCATTATTTATTTACACTTATTAATATACGTTTTGAATGATTATTCATTTAAATAAATAAATATATTAAACTACTAAGAGCATTGACAATGGACTAGTCATTACCCAATGCAAGTCTAAAATTTTGAAGTTAAAGCTTATTTTTCTCTACATTGGACTAGCCATACATAAGAAGTTTAAGATTTTATCTACAGTAAATTTAAGCTTCTCACCATACTTAGAGAGCTCCTGTGCAAAGTTCAAAATCATATTTTATTATTTAAAATCTCATACTCACGCTTCCCTCCCCTCTTGTATAAAGACCAAAATTACATAAAAAGTTTCACTCTCTCGTTGACAATCACATACAGGATATTTCTATTTTTTTTTTTTTCTAATATAGCAAGAGATATCTATTGTAAAAATGTCTACTATTTTTTACAATTTTCTAATATAGTAAGGATATATTTATTGTAAAAACTTGGATATTCTATATTAAAATATTTCTAAAATAATAATTTTACTTTTTAATGAAGTTATTAATTAATATATGAAGTGTATTTGTAAAATATTAGAAAAAATTATCAAATATTATCAAATATATAATATTATATTATTATTTAGAATTTAAAATAACTAGTCCAATTTAGACTAGTCTAGTTAAAAGTTCATATTATAACTAAAAGACCATATTAAAATTTTATTTTAGACTTGGCAATAACTAGTCAATTACCAATGCTCTAAAAGCCTACCACCAAGAAGAATAAGGTTGATCTTTGTTTCAACTTCTCGAATGTTAAACTGAACAAGTCACTTCATAATCATACGCCACAAAAGGTGGCTCGAAGTGATGAAAGCTGACTAGCCACAATATTTGTGGATTGTTTAATATCAAAATCCATTCCTCGACAAATCAGCTAAAAACGTAGTCCATGGAATCAAGGCAATTTCATACATCTAAAAGAAAAAAAGTTCACAATGATGGTTATAAATATCACCAATCAGGAACAGGGATATAACGATCCAAGTCAAAGGCCATTGTTCTCTTTCTCTTCTGATGTTCTTTTCTGAGGGCTTGGTGGAGCAAGAATAGCAGACTCCTTATTCGCAAACACATCCGATTTGCCGGCATTCCTCTCTCTTAATGGGTTGCTACTATTCGATGCAACCGATCGCATGGCCCTGGGTAACTTCAAAGGGATGTCCACATCACTAGTATTATTATTGTTATCCGACTTCTGTGTGGCATCAGCGCTTTCTGGCTGGGAGGATGGTGGAGGATTGGAAACAAGCAGGATGGTAGATTTTCGCCATTTCTTTCTCCGATTAGGCTTTGGTGCACTTGACTTGGCCTGTAATTTACAAATATAAATAAGCGAAGAAGTTTATATTGCGCAAAGTAAAGATTGATACTTGTAAGCTTTTAGAAAGACCGGGTGAGAACAAGACATACCAATGTGTTTCCGATATCAGATAAAGGCTTCCTTTTGGACCCATTATCATCATTTGTCTCGGCAGGCTTCTCGACCAAAGCGCTCTGAAGTAACATTGCACCTTGCGAAGCAAGAATGCGACTCTTCTCTATTTCATCTGACCCTGAACCACTTCCATTCCTTTCAACAATCTCTAATTGTGGTGTCTCGTCAGAGTCCTTGATCAAGACAGATTCTCTGTTGGCGCATTTCATGGGCACACAACCGCAAGAACTCCCACAATTACCCCCAGCAGCTCGGCAAGCGCATTTCGTTGTTTTGCATGAAGAGTTTTTACTACAAGAGCAGCATGGACCTGATGGGGTATTAGCAGTTCCATCAGTAATTCCCTCACCTGAACGACCTAATTTCAAGCTTTCTGAATCATTGGGATCAGATTGATCGGATGCTACGCTTGAACGACCTCCGCTTTTAGAGTTTCGTTTCCTACCCATACCTGGCGCTACCCATTCGTCATCAGTTCTTTCCCCATCCGAATGTTCTGACTCAGAAGTATCCATGTCCTCCAATAAGAAAATGGAGCTCCTGTGATCCTAGAATCATACAGGGAAAAATTCAGCCAATCAATATTAGCTAATGGTCAAAACAAGAAATAGCAACCAATTCGGGGGGCAAATGCTCAATGGAAGAGGCCCACAGAAGGGGCACCTACCTGCTTGCGCAAGTCATATTTATGTCCTCCATTATTTAGGTCCTGCATACTGTAGTCTGCCGCATTTCTCGTGGAATATTTCTTCAATGCTGAATTCTATTACAATGTTTCAAAAAATATATTAAGTTGCCAGTGGAGTCATCACAAAGAAGTTTCAGAATAATCCAAACTGACAAACATATCGACAAAGTCGAAAGATTTGCAGATAGCAATAGTAGGGTATCCTTTCAGACCCAATATACCACTCATGCCATCTATTGACCATGGATCTCCACTTAAGAGCATCACGATTCATGGTTGAACTAAATTTGATCTCTCAGAATATAAAATTTGGTCAAATTACCCGTATGCATGTTTGTGCCAAATGCACCATTACAGAAAGAGTCTCTCTTTCCCGTTCTTAGTTGAAATATAATTTAGATAATTAAATCTATATCTTTCCATTAATTTAAATTTTTGGACACTTACTCTATTCATTTTTATCCACCCATTAGTTTGCCAAAAATAAACCATCCAATTAATTACTACAAACCGATAAAGGAATGGATCGCACCAAACGCCAAATGTACTCACCTGTGACTTCACCTGTTGTATAAGTTCTGTTTTTTGCATCTCCAACTGCCTGCCGTAGCTACTGAGCCTTACTATCTTTTCCTTCAAATCTCTTATTTCTGAATCCTTCTCTCTGCAGGCAACTACTTTATCTCGTACCAAGCACCTTGGAAAGGAAGGGAAAGAAAAGGCTCAGCTAAAATCACGAAGTTTTATTGTTAAAAAAAAAAAAAAAAACCAACCTTAAACTCTAACTAAGAAATGGAAATCTTTTGACTTGAGAAAAAAGTTGCTACCTAGAGGAGGATGCTAAATTGAACAAATAATTCATTATATTTTTGGCATCAGCTAGCGACCGGACTTGGTTCCAACGACCCCTGCCGCTAAAACCTCGTTCACGCTCTTCAGCTTCTGACAAATGTGATGCCATCGAAACCAGGGTGCTAGATGAAGTAGCAAGCATGTTTTCAAGTGCAAAAATCCTCGAATTTCTTGCACCCGGAGACAGTGTCTCAGTGCCCTCTCTACATTAAAAGCAATGAAAGGTAAAAAAATAAAAAATATTAATGATATTCAAGCATTGGATGCCATCTAAGGAGAATAAAAAACCTAATACAGAGAACACTCAATAATATGAGAACAAAGCCACCTCATATTTGATTGCTTGAACAAGGCTGCTTCTTCCTTCAGTCTTGCAACCTCCTTGGCCATCCTAGCCCTCCTATAAGATCAAGAAACATCGATCGGATAAAATCAGGTAGGGGGGGAAAAAAAAAAAACTGAAATAGAAGTCCCATAAGAACGTCACTATACTTGTGTGAAAACTCATAATATGAGCAAAAAATTCAATATAAAATTTCCACATAGAAAGAAAAATTAAACATGAAAGACAGCTCCTAAACTAACGTGGCTACGAGACTATGATGAATAAATTTCAAGCATTTGAGACAATATTGAATCAACATGATTTAACCAATGCGAGATAGAAATTTAATATCTCATTCTTCCCATCAATTGAAACATACTACCAGAATTAATATCTGTGACTAATTTATACAATACTAAAGTTCTATTTTCACCTTACAAGAACCCGGATTTAATTGTCAAATAAATGTCTTAATTGAGCTACAATTACCAGAATAACAGGAATCACTCGAAGTTCTGAACTTATTGCCCCAGTTCTCACATTACTTGGTCTTGCAACAATTGTGTCTTGCTTAAAAGTGTTACTACAAACTCTACCTCCCGTCAAAGTTCTGGATTCATTGGCCTAGTTCTCAAGATTAGGTCTCGAAATGACCATCTCCACATTCCTCATGCTCTAGCAACCATTTTCCATGAAAAAATTTCCTTAACTAAAGTCTTTTTCCCTTTTTTTCTTGACCCACTATTTTATAGATATCAATGACACCTCAAAAGCATAACAGACAGTAAGAGACTTGTTTAGGCTTCAGAAAGAAAATCCAGGATACGACAAATAAGAAACTGTTTGAAGTGTTTTTTGAAATCGACGTAGCCTGCAAAAATATTAGTTACCGACAGTCTCTAATCCAGCTAATAAAGAAACAAACTCGAAAAGGCACAAAACCTCTAAATGGATTCATGAAGTGGAAGAATAAAATAAATTAGACTTACTCTTCCATTTGACGCTCATACTCAGCACGTACTTCATGTACCCGCACGGTGACTTCAAGCTCATGTTCAATCGCCTGCATCAGGGCCTTCTCAATAACAAGAATGTGTTAGTCATCATTATATAACACCAGATCATTTAGTCATCATTGCATTCACAAACCAATCCTTCAAATATAGTTTCTTTCTAAGTAGTCCATATACAGGGTATTATAAATACCTGAATTCCAGGACCATTGCCATTTCCAGCACCTGCATATAAAAGATATCTCGTCAACAAGTTATAAACACTCAGAAAAAAAATGAACTGCATGATGCAGTATATCTCCTAACTGGAAGTTTCGCGTGAGGAAGCCTTTCGAGATTCTAGAAGTTCCTTTAGCCTTTTTGCAGCCAAAGAAGCTTCTTCTGTTTTTCGATGCAAAACCTGGCAAGAAATACAACAAGTAAGAAGAGTTTCTCTTAAACTTGTGTGACCACTAATATTCTAGACGAACATCAGCTTACCATTTTTTGCCTTTGATTCAGAGCCATTAGCTTATGCATCTCATACTCGTTCCTCCTCCCCTCTTTCTTAAGCTGGTCATGAAAAAAAAAATGAAGTCCAAAAAACTTATTTCCGTATTATACATCTTATGACTTGGGATAAGGAGCAATGTTAATAAAACACAACAGTCAAGATGCTCCATGATAGCATCTTAAAAATCTCAAATCAAAACAATATACATTATCTATGCATCTATCAACAGCAGATTTCTGCTACTCCGTATCATTTCAAAATGCCAAAACGTTTTATGATTCGTAATCAAGAAAATTCTCCCATGTTTAGAATGAAGCCATAAAACTCACCAAATTATTGATAAAATGTAACTTTTGTAGATAAAGTGGAAGATAATTTTACTAACGAGAGGATTCCGATTTATAGATGGCTTTCTTACAGCACCCTAAAATCTGTGACAACAACCTTGTTCAGTGATTTTTATATATGGCTTTATATAATAAAAAATATATATCACAATTTGACTGTCATTTAATGCACAAGCGATGCACCCACGCTCCGAGAGAGAGAGAGATGGCTGACCACACTCGGAGCGATGGGTTCTAACTTCTAAAAGGCCCTCAAGAGCTCACAAAAATAGGCAAGTAAACACAACAAATCACAGGTGGTGAGCATTAGGGACTTGCTTTTGAATCATCCTAATCAGCTATTAGCATTATATCTTTCATCCAGTGACATTACATCACATTATATGCACAGAAATAAATGTCTACAAAATCTTTAACAAGTCAACATTCATTGCCACTTTCAAGCTTTAACAGATACAGTTTTAACAAGTCAACATTCTATAAAACCATCTAAACATGCAAGGAGGATCATTTTACTTCTGCATACCTGAAGAACTTCTTTCTCTCGTGATGCTTTCCATAACCTAAACTGCTCAGACTCTTGCTTAATCTTATGTTGCAGTTGAACCTAAAAAACAAAATATACAACTGATATTAAGAAAAGATTATTTTGTCTACTCGAGTAACAAATGCCTTCTACAACCAAGTTGAACCTTTTGAGACTTTATTCTCTGGATCTCATCTTGTAGTCGCTTTGCGGCCTCATCGCTTTTTTGTTTTTGTCTCAAAAGTTGAGCTTGAGCATCTTGTTTCTTCTTCAACTCTGAAACCTGCAACCCAAAGCATGAGTCTCAGTCTCTCAGAACTATGAACTATGAACGCCATTGAAACTTGAGAGGGCAGGGTGAGTCAATATTCACCTGTGCCTCCAGGATATTCAACTTTTGAAGATAATCTTCCTTCAACTTTTGAGCACCATCATCAGAAGTCGATGAAATATTTGCAAGATTGTGTCTCAGTTCCTCAATCTCTTTCTGCCAAATAACAACAGGGTAGAAAATGGCTTAGTAGAATGACCTATCAATCACAGCCTAACTTTCACAGAAACAGCACTGACCAGCAAAGATTTCTTCTCATGTTCTAGCTCCAGAACCTTCTTTTCGTAATGTTGTTTAAGAACCGAAGTATCAACATTTGCAAACCGCTTCATTTCAGCCTTCCACAAGTAAAATATGAAACACGTAAATGACGTCAGAAACGAAGCAAAAACATGCAAATCCAAGGTCATAAGAGATATAGAGTTTTGAAACAAAATCCCATAAACAAATATGTAGATGGCCAAGAAGAAATATATATAGTTTTTTTTTTCTTCTATCTTGATAAGGAAAAGCTTCTCACATTTAATCAAGTGATTTATTAGATGATTTTCGCAAAGTCAAGTAGGTGATCCATGGAGAGTTTGGACAAAAACAAAAGGCACATTCCATTATGAATAAACACAGATATATGGGTTAAGAAGCAACAAAAGGGAAAACACGCTGCCAACCAAAAAAAAAAAAACATCACCTTAAATTTGAGCATACAACCAAACAGGAAGCAAAGGTTGTATAAATAAAAAGATGATTAGTTTTACCTCTTTCTGCTCAAGTTTTTTGTCTAATTCTTTGAGTTCCATGTCCAGTTTTTCTTGAATGGAGGAATGTTCTAGCTCCTTGTCATCATCCTCAATCTCATCTGCATATGAATTTGATATTTCATTTCATTTGTGCTGTCACATAGCCACCTCTAAAGCTTAAATATAATTTCTAGACATCACTACACTACAAGAAATTATGGGCAACAATATCCCATCAAATGCATAATATTCCTAACCACTGTTGTACCCTAACCACTAAAAATGAAAAATATCATGGGGTGGCTTCCATTAGGTGGAAAGCAACGAAAAGCATTGATATCGATTGCAATAAAGACCAGCAAAGCTTCTATGCTCAATAAAATTAAACGAAAGTAAACAATATAAATCAAAATAAAGAATAGAGCATTTTACAAGTTACCTGAAAGATCCACAGCTTTTGTGTCAAAATCTGATGGATACTCATTAGTGCATGGAAATAATGCTTTTTTTGAGCAAAATCGGTCATCATCTAAGTCAATACAATCAACAAATTGGCTGCTTTTTGAGCTTTTGATGCGCAATAGCTCTCCCTCTAAATCTTGAATTTTTGTCACATAATTTTTTATCAAGTCAAAATCCTGAAAAGGTTTGGGATTTTGCAAAAAAATTAGTAAAATGTTTTGTTCCATCAAAAAGCTGCAATAACTTGAGCAAAGAAATCAGTGCACTCAAACCTGATTTGAACTGGAATCAATCTCATCCCAAGTTTTACCATTTCGAGCTGATTCAATTTTGACAATCAGCTTGTCTTTTTCAACCTGAAGGAGTAAATGCAGGTGAGATCTCAAAACTGGAATTTTTCTAGCATCGGGAAGATATTGCAAGCAAATGATGACTTCTTAATGCTTCTGTAAAGGAAAAATTAGATCATACCTGAGCATCAAGAGCACGTTGTGTTAAATGCTCACAAGTAACTCGACGTGCTTGAAGCTCCCGCTGTAGCTCTGCATTGCTTGCTTCAAGTAAAGATATTTTGTGTTTGAGAATCTGGAAAATCCAAAGGTTAATAAACATCTGAAACTAGCAAACAAGGATCACACACAACTTTTTTTACACAATGATATACCTGGAGTTCCTCGAATGGTGAACTGGCATCCCCACGATAAAATAGAAGCTCGGCCTGCAACTGCTCAATTTGACTCCTCATTCTCTGCACCTGAGCTGCCATTGGATCGCGGTTGATCTATATCAAGAAAGAAGGCAAGTTCATCAGGAAGAGAAGCACGACATGATATGTCAAAAAAGCAATATAAAAGAAAACTTACAACTGCCTTGTTCTGAATGTTACGAGCACGATTTGCATACTTCAAAGTGTTTAGGGTTTCCTCAGCATTTGTATCAGCAGGACTGACACAAGCTTCAATCATAGACAAAATAAACATAAAAATTTGTTTAAAATTTTGTGAAATAGAATGAAAAATAAAATACAAGAAAGCAATAACTTAAATGCTTAAAGAAGCGTTACAAACCCTTAGCACACACAAATGACACATACCAATCATGACTGTTTTGCTGTTCCCTCCAAGAGAATCCTGCATATTCATATTCCAATGACAAGGCATGAGTATTTTTTTAAAGCTTAGTGAATAATTTTCCCTTGAACATCAAAATGTGTCAATAAGTGAATGAGCTCTAGCTCAATGCAACTCCTTCAAATAAGAATGAAATGGAAAACGTGAAATTTCACTGAGTGCATGTGTTGTTTACCAATAAGAAATGTGTCATTTTAAAAATAAAAAAAAAAATGGCTCTTACTGAAGATTCACCACACAGCTCTTGATTATTGTGTGCTTCCTATGTAATATAAAATATAATATACAGGTCCATTTTCACAAGATATGCATATCCTCTATAGGTCCCTTTTTTATAAGTACATCCTCCTGAAATACTTTTATAAGTAATTAAAAATATAGATTCAACAAACAAGAAGTGTCCCTAGTCATCAAACCATAAGAAATAGAGTAAGTGAAGCAATCAAAGCCTTAGCTAATCTTCTATCAACTCTACACAGCAAATTGCGGGAAGTTCTCACTAAAAAATTAAGTGGGAAAGGAGAAAGATTGTTCCCTTGCCTGTAACAATCTTGTTAACTTGCTATCACGATATGGAACATGACCTCCTTCTTTCCTCTTTTTCTCATCTCCCAAAGCACTTATCACATTGCCAAGAGCCAGTAAACCTTTATTGATATGTATGCCTAAACCACACAAACAAGTCAAACACAAGCACCAATTAAAATGATTTAACAAATTTATTATTCTAAATACCAAATTCCCAACAGATGGCTACCCAAAAAAGCCAACAACCCCTAAACCTAATGTAACAGGATGAAATCCCTTGACCAGTGAAAGTCTCCAATGTGGTAAACGTTAGATATACCTTCTTTGAAACGCATTCCATCTGCACCTGTTCTTTTTGCACGTTCAGATCCAGCAAGATCGACTAAATGTAGCTTTGCACATAAGATATCATCACCAAGGTCATCATTTATAGCTCCAGCCAGGCATTGAGAAATTTTTTTTTGTTCCATTGTAATTGTAAAGATAGCATGTGAGCGACTGAAAAACAGTAAAATGAATAATATATGGCTCAACGTTAGAAACTATATAAAATCCAATAACATAAGAAACAGCATGTTTTAAAAAGAAGGCATAAAAGCCATATTGGCTATGCAAAATGGTGAAGAGGAAAAAAAATGAATAGTTTTAAATTGATTTAGAATAATGAGATGTGTACCTTGATTGACTATTCATATTTGTACTCCCAGTGGCACGAGAATGAGAACCTCGAGATAGATGTGTCGCCATCTCTTCTTTAGTCATAACTTCTGCCTCAGTCACACCAGCAAGAGTTATTCCTCCATTCACCGTTTCTCTTATCTGTATGGGAACTCTTGCAAGCATTGTAGGCTTTGCAAAAGATGCCCCTTCGGCTTTAGAGAAAACCGATGAATTTGGGTCAAGCAAATCAAACACTTCTTCCTTGAATATCTGTCATCAACGTACCACATCCAGCAAATGAATTCAAACATTGAAACAAAGAAAAATTAATAAACTGACCATAAGCATCTGCTACCTCAATGAATGATACTCTGATCAAAAATTCCGAGGAATCTTTCATTGCCTCAACCTTTCTGAATATACTTTCCATTACTTTAGGTATAATTCCACCATTACTTCCTTCCCCCGTATAGTTTGTCCCCATCGTGTATGTTTTCCCAGACCCCGTCTTTAATAACAAACAAAATAAAGTCAATATGTATATCAAGGTTTAACAAAAAAATGAATGAGTGATGTGATTCTTTAACCAAAAACAAAAAAAAAAGCCAAAAATGCTAGATATATAGAAATACCTGGCCATATGCAAGAACTGTGGCATTGTATCCATGGAATAGCGCATCAACAAGTGGAGCAACACAATCATCGTAGAGAGCAGAACAAGGCAAGCCCATGCCGCCATAAACATAGTCATAGGTGAATGAATGGGTCCCGATTTGAACCTATTTGAACACCCGACGACATTTGCAAATCAAAACAACGTCTCAACATTCTAATAAACTGATGCGTTATAACGAGCCATATGGTAACTCAGTATTAAATTAAGGGTACAAAACTTGTAATTATAGAAAGAAACAAACAAACAAAAAGGGTCAATCATACACGTTTTATTCACCCGAAAAATGAAACCGAAAGTTTATAGTCCATACAACTTACTAAAAAGAAAATTTAGGTACCTGAGGTTCGCCGGGAACGACGGAAATGCAATCCGTACAGCCGAGTAGGAGCTCGGACGTAATCAAAGGCCGAATGTTAACTGCGACTCGCACGCATTGCGAAGAATCTGCATTCTTCACTTCCGAAATCTCCATCTCCAATTTATGCGATACCTTCTAAACCAAATCGCAAACCCGGAAACACTCACTATACGATATAATCTACAAACAAAACAATAACAAGCTTACGCTTCTATGCACCGTATTTTTCATCTAAACGAAAAAAAAAAAACATCCAAAAACTTGAGACCTGGTGTATTTCAATCAAATGTCAATTAAAGAAAAACTAAGTATAAATAAAATGCGATGATATGCTGCATCTAAATCAACTCAAATGAGGTTTCGACGCAAATGCTCCGTTTGAATCATGGATCAGATAAAAAGCTACGAGATGTTGATGAAAATTTTGAAATAATAAGAAAACCTCGACAGATGAGCTACGAAACCATGATGTAGACCAAAGCCAAAGGGAAGAAATCGCCGAACCTAACTGTTCCTGTAGGAGATGGAGGACCGGCAGGGAACGAGTGCGAGAACCGGATGGTAGAAATCGAAGAAAGGGAAAAAAAATATTTTTTAATTAGTTTTTGAATAAAATCAAACGGGAATGGCAAAACAGGCCAATGGATCTGCGAATTTGAAAGCGGGCGATTGGCATTGAATTAAAGTGAATTGAAGAAAAGGCGCTGAGGTCCGAATTCAAATATAGCACAGATCATGTGCGAGTCATGTGGACTTGCAAACGGTAATTTCATGCGGGTCCGGATAGGCTGGCCCGATTGTAATTGTTATCCTTTTTCCTCCTAAGCGACGGCGTGTTGACCTCCATAAAATTAGATTCTCTCGTGGACTTCCAAGAATCCAAAGTACTCCTTTACATGAGGGTACTAGAAATTGAGTTATCATACTTCTATATAAAACTTCATGTGTGATTATCAAGAAAAACAAATTGTGAGATCACTTTAACGGGTTATAAACAAACCTCCTTAATTTTATTTTTTTTTTGGGCAAATTCACGTTTATATCCTCGCGACCTTGAGAGGTACCACCCGCCTAAGAATTATAGTTTGTATATAAAAAATGATATTTATAATCATAAAATATATATAATTTTTTTAAAAAAATAATTAAGTAAGAAACATAAAAATTAATTTTTTACTATTAAATCTTACTTATTTTAAAAAAAAATATACCATATTTACGCAATTTACGATTTTTAAGATAGGTGTACGGGGTAGGGTGTAATAAAACCCTATATGGGGTGAGGTCATAACAAACTATTCATACGGGACGGGTAGCCACTCCCACTGCGTGAATATTAGAATTAATACGTGGTTGAAAATTTAAGTAAGATTAGTAATTTCTTTTTTAGTTTTCCTACACAAAAGTTGGTATGTTAGCATGTTATGTGTAATAGAATTTATGAGTGTACAAAAAAACTGAAAAATCGACCGTAATAGACACATACCGACTACTAGAGGCTGGAATCAATAGGAAATTGGTCGGCGAGCAGTAGCATTTTAACAAAACTGACGAGCTTCAATTTGATCGCGGTTTAATACCAGTTCAAATTGCTAAACCAATCAACCCCATATATTATTATTTTTTTAATTTATATTTATCTAAAATATCGTTCTACTAAAATTTAAGTGGAATAACGTCATTTCAGGCCTAAAGTTGTGTTTTAAACACAACTAAACGACAGCATCATTTTATTTATGAGGTATGGAAAAAAATAAACAAGTAGAACGATGTTGTTTGATTTATAACCAAACGGCGTCATTTGATGATTACATCGTCTTCTTCATTCTCTTCTTCTTTCCCACGATTCACTTATCTCTCTCTCTCTCTCTCTCTCTCTCTCTCTCTCTCTCTCTCTCTCTCAGACGACTAGCGTCGCTAGGGGAACCGAAAATCAACCGTGAATCGCCGGAATCAATACTGCCGGTTTTTCTCATCTCCATCACCCAGTTACGATCGATTAATCCTCCCTATTTCCTCTCGTCAATTTTACCAAAAAATCGCTCCGAATATGTCAGGTTTCAGCTATAGTATAATCTATTATATTATAACTTTAGAAAATTTAAAACATCAATAATTTTTTGACATAGTTGATGTAATAAGTTTTCATATTAGTGATGGACTGAGTATATTAAAAATGAGGGTTCTAAATATATATATATGTAAAAATCTATTTATTATCTATTTTTTTATCATTTTTGTATTATTTCATGACATGATATTAGATAATAAGTTCATAAGTGAAATATAATATATAATCTCTAATCATCTAATGCCATATCATAGAATGATAAGAAGATGATGAAAATTAAAATGTAAAATACAGAGCTAGTGGGTTAAGTAGTCCCAATCAAATGAGATTAAATGGTTTACGTTGTAAGCCATCATTTTTTATAAAACTTTTTGAAGTTATTTATAGGTAGGGGTGAGATTCGGCCGGTTCGGATTAGAGAAACCAATAAGATTGGTCATTTTTTTATAGGACCCAATTGAATCGAGTCCGGCCTAGTCCAATTTTTATAAAACTAAATTCATTCTGTCTGATTGTGGTCTAGGAGTTTTCCACCCCATACTGGATCGAATGAAAATAAATAAATATTATTATTTATATAAATAATTTTATATAATTAATTATTAATATATCACAATATTACACAAGTATTATATTCTTTAATATATAACTATAATATATAGTACTAGTATATATTAATATATTGACATATTATAATAGTTACAGTATAAATTTATAATAGTATTAACATAGTTAACTTAATATCTTAGTATTAAATTTCTATAACTATATAGACCAATATTTAATAGAGTATTACTAATTTATCACTAACATATAGTATATTAGTAATACTACTAATATAGTTTTTAGTTATAGTATTGTTACTGAGTCTATAACTATATATATTTAGATTAAAGTATTATTATATTATTTAATATATAACTATAATATATAGTACTAGTATATATTAATAATTGTACAATTTATTATGTAAATTTCATTTAGTATTTTAAATAAATTTTTTTATTAATCAATTTTAAAAAAATTATTGGACCAAATAGACAGGACTGGATTGATAGCTACCACCGGTGTGACGCCCCCAAATTCCGTTTGGGATTGGACGGACATTTGAAGCGTCGAGACATGCAACACAAGGTTACCTGCCCCCGTTCATGACATATAAGATGCAATATTCCTAACATGCATCTAACAATATGCAATATTCACAGCGGATAAATTTTTTCTTTAGCAATACTATGCACCAAATTGAAAATATCCCAAATACTTAAAACATACTTCATACATAAAAATCCATTGAACAACTAAGATCACAACACTAGTCCAAAATGGTTATGATCCAAAAAGTAATAGAGATGCAACTCAATCGTATAAGTAGTAATTTATGTTAATTACTATATCAACATTTATGTCGCACCGTCACTTAGTCAACTGTGTCTAGTTGATCAGCTCCTGATTCTCTTTCAGGTCCTGTAACAAGATCTACCATTCGGGAGGAATGGTAGTTGGGACTACCAAAGTGAGATTTGATTACGAATCTCAGTAAGTTAACAAAAAAACTTCCACACAAGCTAATGATGCATGGATGACAGTAAAAGCATAAATGCATAATCAAATTCATAAGTAATTAAAGCATAACTTGGAGTACAACATAGCATAATTGACATAACTTAAATTGAAACATGAACTGAACTTGACTTGACATGAACTTGATCTGAAACTTGACTTAGCATGAACTTGCTTTGAAACTTGAATTAACATGAAAAATACATACTCCACAATTGTTGTGGCTCCATGTATTTTACGTGTAAATACATACTCCACAGTTGTTGTGGCCCAATGTATTCTACGCAAACTTGACTTAACATGAAAAATACATACTCCACAGTTGTTGTGGCCCCATGTATTTACGTATAAATACATACTCCACAGTTGTTGTGGCCCCATGTATTCTACACAAACTTGACTTAACATGAAAAATACATACTCCACAGTTGTTGTGGCCCCATGTATTCTACGTGTAAATACATACTCCACAGTTGTTGTGGCCCCATGTATTCTACGCATCACAATTGTAGTTAAATACATACTCCACAGTTGTTGTGGCCCCATGTATTCTACACATCATAATGTACTCAAGATGAAATGTGACTGGAATACGAAAGGACTGAAGTCCTGACGTAACATAACGTGACTTGAATATAACTTGAAATACATGACCAACTTGAGATAGAAACATTTCGTAACATGGCATAACATATAATAGACAACATATTTAACATGACATATTTGTAACAGTGAATATTACATGACTTGACATACATGTAATAGATGGCATACTTAGCATGACGTACGTGTAATGTACAGTAATACATAACAGAATATATTATGTAACAGATAAAAATTGATGACAGAATAAATTCTGTATAATAGACAATTACGTGATAACTTGGCATGACATGACATATATGATAACACATATACATACACTGTAGTTCTTTTACTTAGCACACATACACAGTAGACTGTTAGTAAGTTAAAAGCTAACTTACCTCGATCTCCGCGTTTCTTATAAAACTTCAAGTGCGATCACGAGGAACTGTAATTAGTGATTCTAAAAGTTAGAACTAAATCACTAAAAATTTGAAATATGAAAAATACTAACTTAAAGAGTAAAATTTTCATTTTACTCTCTACATGTGGGAAAATGACCGTTTTACCCATAACTTAAGGATTTTGCATACTAACTCCAAAAGTTTTCAAAATTTACATTTCTCGTGTAAATTTTATCCTAAATTTAAATATCAATTCAGAAAAATTTAAAACAAAACACAACTATGAAGAACACACTATGGCCGAAACATCCATAGGCCATTTCCATTGATTTTTGTTGCAATTCCTTCCAACTTCAAAACTCATGCTTAAACCAAAATTTTGCAACAAACATCTTCCAATCCTAAGTTCAAAACCATATTTAAAACATCCATTTAGAAAAAGCTAATAATTAACACCAAACTTTTTTGTAAAAAGATCCAAGTACTTGAATCACAAGTTTTGACCTTAAATCAAAACATTTCCAAGAATTTCAAAAATCAAATCTTACTTCTAACATATTCATAATATCATCCTAACATCAACCATGCTTTAAATCATCAAACTAAAGTCATCAAAATCACAAAATAACATTTGGAGTTTTTGGTTTTACACTTAGTCCAAAAACAGAAACTTTTTCCTCAACTAGTTTTGATAAATCTCTTGATCTATGACTTATAAATATATGATCTTCAAACTAAACCATCACATGGTTTAAAAAGATGTCCTAAAACATATATAAGCTTCTAATTCAAGATCACATGGTTAGAAATTAACCAAAACATAAATTTAGCCAAGAATATCCACACGTTGGCTTATTTGAATATCTCTTTACATAAAATTTCATATCTTTGACACTAACATCAAATATTTTCAAAATAATAATATAACATGTATATAAGATACTTAAGATCCTCTAATAAAATTATTAAAGTCATTAGAATAGGTTTAGACCACCAAAGAGTTAAACTTTCTCAAAACAGAAACTGTTTTTCTTCTTCCAGTTTCTAAGTTTCTAAATTTAAGAAAATCTTTCATCAAAACCTTTAATCATGCAAAAATCCTCAACCAATAGTCACATATACATGTTAACAATACTCCATAAAAATTTTGGATCAATATCTATCCATTAGCTTGGTCAAAAACTCCAAACTATAACATATTCTCCAGTTTATCTCCCAGAATGACCTTTCTATAGTTTACACAATATTTGACTGACCAAATGATTTTCAAATGGGGCAAATAAGATATCCATGTAAATTAGACTAAAAAAGGAACAACTTATATGAATGAGACTTTATAATAAAACACCTACAAAAGCTTCGAAATGGGTGTACAAAAGACCTCCTAAAAGCTGTCTGAGATAGAGTGTTTGATATTCTTTCAATGGAAAGTGTAAATGAAGATAATTTCGTGGGGAGAGGTGGCTAGAGATACTTATGGATGAGATATGGAAGAGATGAGGCTGGAGTTGAGAGTTGAGTGTAGTTTTCTCCTACCCAAAAAAAATCTATAAATGATTATCTTATAATATTCTATCCAATAATATCTAAAAAAAAATCAACTTAAGATATTTTTATCTAATAATATCTATCAACTCAAAATATTTTTACCCAATAATATTCACGAAAATTACCTCAAGATATTTCTTTTTATCCAATAATATCTACAGTTTTGAACAGACGTTTTGTCCGAAAATATGAAAAAATATTATTGCGCCATAAGACTTTAAATAATCCTCCGAGTCTAATAGCACAAACTATAATACATTTTGACACTTCTAACTATCTCCAATAATAAAAAATACACTTATGATACCATAGTAAATAATAACACTAACTATATAGTTAGACAAAAACCTATACGATTAATGGATTCGTGAAAACTTATGAGGTTTTCACGAGGTTCCTAAAGTTAATAAAAATTTCACAATTGAATTTCTAGCGGGCTGTTACAACCGGTCCGGTTCCTAGGAATGTTTGGTTTGTTTCAATCTAGGAAAATTGAAGATTTTGGTCTATCGCCCACCCGAATCGAACCGGACCGTTCTCCCGCGTATTTTTAAGAAAATGCCAGGGATAGAGAATGGTCTCTTGCATTGTATGCAAATATATATATTTTATTTTATTTTTTGTTTTTATTTTAAACATTTTTAAAATATTTTAAAAAATTAAAAAAATATTAGTTTATTAATAGTCACTTTTTTAATTATTAAATAAAAAACATATAATCGGTCAATTTTATCGATAGCCATTCTTAGTCGAATTAACATTTTCCTTACTTGTATTGCAAGGACATAATGATAATCAGTAATTTTAGGTTCGGTTTGGTTATTAAGATTTTTTATCTCAAATATAAAATTATTATCTTATTATTATAATTTTTACAAATTTATATATAAAATATAATAAATAATTTAATATTTTTTAAATTTTTTTAAATTTTAAAATAATAATAAATCTTAAAATTCAAAATTATCGATAGTCAAACCTAACTTTAAACAACAAATGGCCTGGTCTGAAGCGTTTCCCTTTTGACTTTATATGTTGGAGCCTAGCCGCTAAGAGGGGGACATTCCCATACGGAGTTTGTATTTGGGTGGACGCATTCAACATGCATGCATTAGGCGCCTAGGCGGTCTTTTCATTTTAATTTATCACTGGCTATAGCTGGCACGAATGCACATCCATCGTCACCTCCTTTTGATTGCGTGTTAATTTTCATAAAATATATCATCTTATCTTATTTTATTTAATTATTATAATTTTATTATATTTTTATATAAAATAAAATAAATAATTTAATTTTTTAAAATCTTAATATAAAAATAATATATCTTAATAATATTTTATTAAACTTTTAACTTTAATCTTAATTTATCTCATCTCATCTCTAAAAATAAATGAGGGCAGTTTGTTTTTACAATTCATTTTAATTCATCTCATCTCATTTTATCTAATCATTATAATTTTATCAAATTTTTAAACAAAATAAAATAAACAATTCGATTTTTTAAATCTCAAAATAAAAATAATATTAAAAAATATATTCTAATAATATTTTATTTAATTTTTAACTTTAATCTAACTCAATTCATCTCATCTATGAAAACAAATGGAATTTAACTAACTTAGAATTAATTTCTTCTCATATTGAATTAGGTATAAAGTTGACTAAATTAATATTATTATTCTTTTTAAATTTTTTCATCCCACGTTAAAGATGATCAATGGGAAAACGAAAATAACAATTAAAAATATTTTTCCTATAGCATTAATCCCCTGCATATTTATTGAAATACCGTAGCAAAATTTAGCTAAACCAATGTAAGAAAATTTAGAGACATCGTGGACAAAATGGACGGTATAATTCTGAACCGAGCTTATGGTTTTGATGGGCTCATCGGCCCGTTTACACGAACGGAACCTACCGCATTGTATTCGTTGCCTAGGGAGTAAGACAGATGGACCCATGCAATCTACAATAACGCCCCTTTTTAACCACCACGTTGAAACAGAACAAGCGGCTCATATTTTCAAATCGATCTCTTGTCTTTAGTTGATTTTCACCTTTATTTTTAACAAAATCTTCCTACTCGCAACAGCCAGCCCATTGGATTACCGTTAACACTTTCCACGTAGTCGTAATATCTTCTTCTTTGTTCTTTTTAATCCCAAACCATCATTACCCATGCGCATTTAAAATGCATCTTCAAAACAAAAAAGAACACACAACAAAAAGCAGAGGAATACATCCGATTCCTGTGTGGAGAATCCGGCCAATCTTCATGTCACATGATCATAGGACATCATGAGCAAGGGCATAATCAAATCAATGAAGAAAAATAATAAACACATATTAATTTTTACAACACTTTACGTGACAATATTTTAAAAAGAGATGTATTCTTATAAACTATATTATAAAAATATCATTATTTTATAATATCAATTCTTCTAGGTACAGTCGACTATTGCAAACAGCAGATAGTCAGACCTTACATGTCAACAAATATATTAAAATAAAATAAAAAGTAACAAGAGAAAAACGAAATATAAGTTTCGCTTGTCTTAGGTTTTGAAGAATAAAAACTTGTTTCTCTCTATTCGCACCCTTGTTCTTCGCCATAGATGGGCGCCTACATATGGAAGATGAAGGAGCCTCCGCCATAAGTATCAAGAGATCGCCTTTAGAAACCTTTTGTAGCAGCAATACTACCAAACCCATTCCTTCTAGTAAGAATAGGTTGTTTATTAATCAAAGTTGAATGAGATGGTACAATAAATCCGTTCTCTTTTATCCCTCCTGCCCTTTTCAACAAACCATCCTTGGACCTGCTTGTATGCCAATCCCAAGGCCTTGGCATAGTCTTCCATTACCTCTTTAGTAGGATACTTATCGTCGGCACCAAAAAAAATTATGTTGGAAGTTTTAGACATCTCAAAGTAGGAAAATCACATAAGCATCAAAAAATGAGAAGAGAGAGAGAAGTTATGATAATGAAATGGCGGGTATGGTAAGGATACCTGAGTATAGCCGTTCAAGGGATTGCAGTTGTGATAGAGTTTTCATTTTCATTTCTATTTGACTATTCCTTTTTTTATTTTGTTCAGGATTATTTCAATCCCACGCACTTACTTTGTCAACTTGTAGGAGATACCATTAGGAGTCATCTGATTTAGGGAAATGGGAGTTGAGGGAGAGAACACATAATTAATTTTTCGATAAAGAGAAAAACAAAGAGAAAGGAGGATAGATCTCGTTTGGGAAATAGGGACAAACACTTAAACAATGCTGTTTTTATTTTTCCACCTCAGCACTGTTTGCCCCCAACTTACATCAACCAACTGTTTGTAGCTTTTTTCTTATAATATGTATTGTAAAAAGTTTTGTGTGTGTATCATTACTCCCAAAGAACTTTTCTTTTATTCAAATATCACATTCAATTTCTATTGACTTTTCTTTTTCTTATCTAGATTTGTTTAACTTTTCTTTGGGATATAATATATATGCATATATATATATGAAAAATAATTTATATAAGTCTCAAATATATAATTTTGCACATTCACTCACTTTTTTTATAAAGAATTTTGAACAAAATTGATCTATTTAATACTTTTACCTAACATTATATATAAATATATATATATATATGTATATAAAGTCATGCGTTTCATGTGGAGTGATTTGTCCCAAAATATCAAGGGTGACCACAAAATTAATATGCGCGTACGGAGTAAGTTGGGCTTCGTATGGATGGGCCAATCACTTTGCCGTGAGATGTGGTCTTCACGTTTTAAATAGGTGGCATTGGTGGTCCAAAGAAATTGACTTCAATGAAAATTACGAATGTAATTAGATATATCATTTTTTATTTAATAACTTTAGATTTAATTACATATATTATTTAGTTTTTATTCAATAACATATATATTGAAAATGGATGGCACTGAAACTAAAATAAAAGGCATAGAACGAAGGAGTTAAAAGGTATATGAATACTTAAAATGTTACCACGTACGTCACTGTTATAACATGCAATTAATTAGTTAAAAAATTGAGATTATTTTAAAAGGGGTGAACATAAAAGTAGTAAAATCTTAATTCTTTTTAATGAGTACTGTAGTAGGTACTAGGACGTAGGTAAGCTGTCGAGATCGATTGGTGGTCCAAAAAAACACAGGAAGAAACGAAAACGACAACCTAAAAATGGGAATTATATTAATTAGATGGGTAAATTAAATTATTATAAATAATAAAATAAATCAAAGTTTGGAGGTGGTAGCAAGTTGCATTAGATTCTTCCTAAGAGTCTTGCCGGTCGCACTCTTGGGTATAGAAGCTACAAATGCCACTCTCCTGATTCTCTTATATGGAGCCACCTGCGAATTATCAAAAACATCACCATTTTAATTAAGATTATTAATACAAAACAATTAATCTTGTGCTTCATTAATTAATTAGAGATAATATATCAAAGTACGTACGTACCTGTGCCGTTACGAAGTCCATGACAGCACCTTCGGACAAATTACTTCCAGCTGTTTTGACCACGTAAGCCATGGGATACTGTCCAACCTCCTTATCAGGAATTCTGAAATTCGTACACAATAAAATACGTCACACTTTATATAATTAGATCAAAATAAAATGTGAAAATGATGTATATAATATATAATAAAGGAAATAAAAAAACGATTTACGAACTCTTTCTATGACAATATATAGATCCCAAAAAGAGTACTACGACTTACGGTACAACAGCAGCGTCAGAAATTTCTGGATGAGTAGCTAACAATGCCTCGAGTTCTGCTGGGGGAACCTTAATTAATTAAGAAGACATCACAACAATAAACGATCAGCATATATATTTTTCGATACTATTGATGTGGTAACAAGCATGTAAATTAATGTTAATTGCATGCATCGATCGACATCCTTATTAATTAGTTTCCGACGTACGTATTACGTAGGTAGGTAGGTAGGTACTTGTATATATGTGCAGAACAGCTTAATCGGTAATAGATCCTTAACTCATAAATGATATTTATAGTTATACAATATGTTAATATTGTATATTATTATTTTTTAAAATTAAAAATATACATGAAAATATTAATTTTTTAACAATAAAGTCTACTCAATTTAAAAAAAAAAAAATGTATGACGTGCAACGTACACATGCTGTATCTAACATTATATATATATCTCACCTGGTATCCCTTGTATTTAATCAGTTCCTTCAATCTATCAACCACGAAAATGAAGCCATCGTCATCAATATAGCAGAGATCTCCAGTTTTCAACCATCCTTCTGAATCCAAAGTTGATGCCGTGGCTTCTGCATTGCGGAAATAACCTACATGCGCGCAACGTAACCAATTTATAACCAGCCTAGCTAGTATATCATATTAAAATACTTAAAACAATAATATTAGATACAGTTTTCATGAATAAATAAGACGTGAGAACTATCATTAAAAATGTGTTTTTTTAAAGAGTTTTATTATGTATAAACAAATTCGCATATTAATTTGCATACCAGTACTGTTGCCTTTGTATTTAAAATTTAAAAAAAAAATCTAGTTGTAAGTAGAACTGTACACTAATACATGCACTAATTTAACGTGATTAATAAAAAAGTAGATTTTATTAAAAACAGTGTCAATTTAATTTTGAATATGAATAAATCAGTATTAATATATAGATTAATACGAGATTTTACTTATACGTAATAAAAATCAAATTCAAATTAATATAATTTTCATGGAAGTCTGACTTAATAACTAATCATATTGAATAGATACATTTATTGATATATAAAATCGTTTATAACTAAATTTTTTCTTTTTTTAAGTGGTCTCAATTATATATGACCCACCTTTTTTTTCCCCTTGCACAAATTTATATAGCAGCGCCTGTTGTTACTTTATTTTAATATTTTTTTAGCATGATGCACAATCAATGGTCAATGAGACACTAAATTCGCGATAATAAGACTACTTCTAATGATCACGAGTAAAAGGTTAGACAATCCTTCTATGGTCTGACTAAATTCCTACTAATAAGACTTCTAATGATTAATAGTAATGAGAAATGCTTTAAATATAAACAAATTTATAATATAAGTATATTTATAATTTAACGTAATTCATCAAATCAAGTCAATCATAAAATGAAATATTTTAGTAAGTAATCTTTTTTATACAAAAACCGTAAATTGAAAAATTGCCATTCATTACTATTTTGATTAAAAAATATTATTTTTAATCCTTTTTTGGCATCAATCATTATCTATACACGTGACGTTAACAGACGAACAATGACGTTTTTTTCTTTTCTCTTTCTTGTTATACATACCTTTCATGACGGGGAGACCTCTCATCCAAAGCTCACCGGTCCGATTCACGGGCAGAGCATCCTGGGTTTCCGGGTTTACAATCTTGGCTTCCATGCCTGGAGATAACAACCCCACCGTACCGTGCCGCTTACTCTCCTCCAACGAGTTTGTGTAAGCCCCAACCGCCGTCGATTCTGTCAACCCATACGCTTGAAGAATCGTCACTGCCGGATACCTCTCCATGAACTTCTCTATCACCTCCTTGCTAGTCGGGGCCCCACCATTTGAAACCAGCTGCAGCGAGCTCAAATCATACTTGGACAGTATCCGATCCGCGCTGTTCACCAGAGCCGCCAGTATCGGCGGCACGACTGGAATGGAGGTGATCCGGTACTTCTCGATCGCTGAGAGCATATCGTGCATGTCGTATTTCGGGAGGATCACCACCGTTGTTCCCGACGCGAGTAGGGCCAACGCGAATCCTGCTAGACCGTAGACGTGAAACATGGGGACGGTGCAGAGGAACCTATGCTCTCCTTCGTTTCCTCTGGACCGAACTAACCTAATCTGAACCATCGCAATAAGGCTTCTGTGCGAAGTCACCACGCCTTTACTCATGCCGGTGGTACCCGACGAGTAGAGCAGAGTCGCCGTGTCGTCCTGGTTGACAAGGTCCCTAACTCGGCCGTCCCCACTTGGCTGCTTCTTTAGCATTTCCTCCAACGTGGCCACGATTCTAGCATTTCGTACGGCCGGGATGGACTGATGCTCATCGAGGATTACAATTCGGAGACTCGATTCGGCGAGTTTGGGGACGAGTTGGCGAGTCGTGAAGGCGATGATTGGTTTCGAATCGGCAATCTGCTTGGCGATTTCTCTGGCGGTGTTGATGGGATTAGTGGTGGATATTACAGCGCCGAGGGACATGACGGCAAGGCTCACCACGGGGAAGAAGATGGAGTTGGGAGAGAGAAGGAGGATGACGTCACCTTTCCTGACGCCCATGTCGGAGAGAGAGGAGGCGACTGAATCGACGGCGAGCCAGACATCTGAGAAGGTGAGATGGCGGCCGGTGGAGGCATCGAGAAAGGCTATATCGCCGTGGTGGGCATGGGAAGAGATGAAAGTGGTCACGTCAAGGTTAGGGTTGGGTGGGTGAGGAGTGAACTCGCGTTTGCTGTAGAAGATGGAGTTGGAGTTGCAGAAACCGCTTCTGGGGTCGATACTCGACGGCTGGCTTTCGATTGCCATGTTTGACGATCTGCTCTGCCTCTGCTTCAATTGCTTTTGTTTTTGTTCGCTCTCCGTACGTGTCATACAAAGAACGTGTACTAAATAAACAAAGTTAGACCGTTTGTGATCCTCTGCTTTTGCAATTAATGGTCGGAAGGCTTTCGTGGGAATGTTTTTGCCGTCAGATTCGCTTTACACATACAGACACTACGTGTTTTGACTTGCGTGGTTTGATCTCTAGGTAAGAGCTGATCTTTCTCTTCCTGCGGCCATAATGATGAAGTGAATATTTGAATTTTTGTTTTGTAAATTGCCCTTTAGAAGAAAATAAATTTTGTCTTCATCTCCCACTGTACGGTAGGGAAAATGCAAAGAAGGGGGACATGTTGAAAAACAAAAATTTATGGTAATTTTACTGTGGCCGTAAGTATCCATGCGCATGTGGCATTAGTGGTATAAAAAAAATGGGAAAACTGAACTGACCGAATCAGATCGAATCGGTGGTGGTTTAATTCCGTTGGTATTGGTAAGCGGTCGGTGCGGAATATCGAAACTGATTTTAAACTAGTGCAGTAAAAATCAATTTAAACTCAACCGATCGAAATATATTTATAATTTTTTATATTATATGTTATATTAATAATATAACATAAAATTCTAATCTTATTATTCGAGTATATTAATAACATGTGATAAAAAATAATATTAATTTTATAATATTTGATATAACATATAAAATTTAATATTATAATATAAAATAAAACTTTAATCTTAAACATAAACATTAATAATAAAACTTACTTTTGTTATATATATAAATAATAAATACATATTTTGTATAATAAATTATAATATATATTCATTTTATAAATACATTTTTACATATTTGATTATATATACTTATATAAAAAGTCTAGAACTTATATAGATTATAGTTAAATTCAATGCTATATTAGTATATGTTAATTATTATAAAATAATATACTTATATTATAATATAAATAAACTAACAATTTACTATATGTAAATATTATATTATTACTAATATTGATAATGTATAAAACCGAAAAAATTGGATTGGACCAAACTGAAATCAGAATAGCTGGAAGTCCCATTTTCGGTAATGAATCGATCCAATATTGATTCTTAAATTTTTAAAAACAGCGTACCAATTCATAGAAAAAAAAAAAAAAAAAAAAAAAGACCAAACCGAGACCTGTTACATCTTATATGACATGGTAGTGCTCTAACAGAGACACAAAACAAAGACTAGAAAACCATCAAAGTCTATTCTCATTAGCCGATTCACATATTCTGCACCTCACACCTAACGTGGCAAACCAAATTCACGAATTAAATATAAAAACACTCAAATGGCCTCAGATTCTATCCTTTTGTTCAGTTTTTGTCTCTTTCCGTGTAAGAAACTTGATGAAAAAATTGAAGTCAAAATGAACCAACCCAAAACTTGATTTCAGAGCAGCAAAGAATTCAAGGTGAAAGAGACGACTCGGTGAGAGAGAGCTCATTGCGAGAGAGAGAGAGGAGAAAGAGGGGAGGGAGGGTGTTGTTAATGACAGAAGGATGAAAAAAAATAAAAAAACCTGGAGCGAGGAGTAGAGGCTGCTGTATAGCAGTCCTCTGACTGGCAGAAGAAAGGCCAAAACTTCTTATCAGTGGAACCCAAATGACAACCCACATCTATACACTACTGAGCAAACAGACAACCAATATTTACTTGGCAAAAAAAGAAAAAAGACAAAAAAGGATGCAACCAATATTTTTTAATACACAGGCCAGAGACAAATAATAGTGCTTGCTATCACGTACAAAAAGTTAATTTGGATTCAATTAAGGTTGACACATGCAATCAGGAGCAGGATATGTATATATAGATTGCTTCTCCTTTCTCAACCTGATCTGCCCTTGTCTACTTTTGTGGCCTTCCACAACTGCTCGTTGGAACTCTGACCACTCCATGCTTTTATTCAGAAAGAGCTGGCCCAACAGTGCCATGTTTGGTCTTATTATCTTCATGTTCAGGTAAGCTCGATGTCCCACCTGATTGATACAAGTAAAATTTCATTTGCTCGAGATTTTGATATATATGGATACGATAATTATTACACAACAATCGAGATTTTTCTAGTTATTGCGTATCATATAGACCATTATTTTATATCATATACATTGGCTTGCTGCCATGCACTTGCTATAAAATGTAGACCACTATTCCAAAGGGCCCTGCCTTGGAAAGGTTCCCTGACATATAAAAATAAAAAAGAAAATCGCAGCCTAACACAACCATCTGGACTCGCTAGTACATATTATTGGTCCAACCAGCGGGTAAGGAACAGATGATTCTGAACAATTTGACTTTACTAGTCTTTCTGAAGAGAAAAAAGTTATTTGAAGAATACTTACCAAAGCATTGTGCATATTTCCCGGAGAAGCAGAAATAAAAATGTCACTCTGCATGCTCACATAATAATCAACTGCAGCTAATAAAGAAGCCTTGCCTTCAACTTTAGTCCGTTCCTCTACCGAGGAAAGGCTCTTCTTATCTTCCATTAGTGGAAATAATTGGCGCAAAGTTGAGATCCTTGCCTCTCCACCATAAACCTGAAAAATAAAAAAAATAAAAATCATTGATCCAAATCTCAAGCCCTAACACAAGACAATGGATTCCACTATTAATTGAGAACATATCTGACCAACCATATGCTTGGTTGTCAAATCATAGAAAGTTAATAATACTCCAGTGAAAATGTCATCAAAACCTTGTGGGAAGCAAGATAAAGCCGAGTATTATTGTCAAAGCCCAAAGCTGCCAGCAGCAACCCAATCTCTTCTGGAGTCAATGGGCAACGTCCCTGATTTCGCAACTTCTCATCAGTGAACTGAGAGTTCAGGACCCTTCCTTGCCAAAGCACCTGCCGGTATTTTGCAAGAGCCAGTTTCTCAGCTTTACCCCCACCAAAATCACAAGCTGAATGAGCAGCCATATCCTGCATGGGGATTTTGATTTTGACTTTTTATTTTTTTGGGGATGAGTTGCATAAACAATATCAGCAGATACATATATTTAATTGATCAGACTCATTTAAGTAAATTCAGTGTTTCTTTTACCCTTCACAAGACGCTCAGCAAGATAGTTTGTGTAGATAAAATTAGATCCAAAACAAGGTATGTGAGATGGTCTAGAAATATGGCTTCTGTGAGTTGTCCATTCTGGGGCTTATAACGTGCACTGGATCAACTACCTGCTACTGGGACCCTAAATACCCATCTCAGAAACTTTCATTTGTACACATTGTTCAACACCAGCATTAGATCAAATGCATTGTTCATGGTTGACAAGGAAACTGACAAGATTTTAAAGAAACAAAACAGCACAAGCCCCTTGCCACCTTACGATATTAATCAAAAGAACAAATTTAAAAAAAAAAAAAAATGAAATTAACTCTCAATGATTATTGCATAAAAGAAACTGAGAACATACCTTATCAAAACGAAGATGTAATACAACAAATTTCCTGGCTTTCCCTTTTCCAATTCGATCTCGTTCCTCCAGTTGGTATGCAACCTGGTTTTTGTTAAGGAGGCGATTGACAAGGGCGTCTCCCAATTCCCTGATATGAGGAACAAAGGCTAGTGCATGAAAGTTGACTTTACAACGTAGTCTCTGAATGCTTGTGGGCACGTTGTCAAAAGTGAGTCGGTGAGAGAATGGGGCGATAGCAGCAATTCCATAACTGCATCAATTGAGAAGCCTTCGAGGTAAGTAACACAAATTTGTAAATGTAATTCCTAATCATAAACCTAGAGTACTTGCAGGCAGTAGTATAAAAATTTCCAAGAAAAATTTGGGTAATGCTGCATGCACTACTTTCAGGTTGTCTACCGACTCTACAAATCTTAACCGATTATTACATTTCCTGGAATGACATTCTCAGGAACTTAAATATTTCATAGGGGATGAAAACTTCTTTGAATCCAAAATTCTTTCCATGTTTCTGGCAAGAGTAACATAAACTTATTGGATAATTGATATCTTAAATCGATAAAAGAGCCAGAAATTTACAGCATTAAGTTTAAAAGGAGCAATTTCAAATCTAAAGAATAAGATCAAGTTACAGACCTCTGCAATATGGGCAAGACATTATCCAGATACCAGTTAGCAGAAGCATGAACAGGTGCTGTCTTAATTCTGGTAGCTCGAATGCCTGTAGCATAGTACTCCCTCGTGCTCCAAGATAATTCACTGGGCAACTCTTTCACTATAGAAACTTCATCGCGCAAGACATCAATAAAGTGGTCAACATCAAATATTTCTGTGAATGAACTGCAACAAGCATACACAACTTGCATAAAACATAAATAACTTTTTCTTTTTCTTTTTCTTTTTTTCTATTTTTGGAGGGGGGAGGGGTGCCATTACTGCAAGGATGTTTGCAAAGATAGTTTATTTATAAAATACCTTGAATCTTTCCATACAGGATTCACTTCAAGATGTGGAATCACTAGGGTTGCATTCAAGATTTTAGCAACAGCAACTGCATCACAGATCTTCAAGAAACAGGAAACAAAATAAAGTTCTACAAAAATACTCTACAAGGGCAACAATTAGCTGCATAGTTGCTACAAGAAATAGCATTTATCATATAAAGTTTCTCATTTTATCTCCAAAATACATCGTTATAGTATATAAATGGTTGCTTACCCCCATTTTCTGCTGGTTCAATCCTCCATCAAGAAATACCTGAATATACCCTCGAGTTTTTTCCGGCACAGCTGCAAGACATTAATAAATGCAAGTACATTAAGACAGCATTCTCGTCACAAAAATATTGAAAACCCATTCTCTCCAAAAACTTCCTCCCAGCACTTCATCTCATGCACAATAATAAGCGATGCATAAAACCTATATAGTATATATGATGTACTTTCAGTCCTTACATGGTACATTTGTAGTCTCAGCACAAGGCTTCCATCCTTGGTTGGGCAAGGGAGACCAAAGTTTATTCTGTTGTCGAACTGACTAAAAGAATCAAACATTTTTTACCATTTACCAAAAGAATACAAAAAATGTATATGTATATACATAGCAAACAATTAGTTGAAACCTACTCACAGTTTGGCCTATTAAAGCGCCCTCTAGTAGATCCAAGTGCCTAGGTTTTGGAGCATTCCACTCCTGCCATGCAATGCATCAATTTCGTCATGAATGTTTACCTAATTGTATAGAATTAATCATGGTTTGATTATGCTTAAATCCAAATGATCATATTTAAGAATATATTTCCTAAACAAATAACGTAAATTATTAACTGAAAAAAGGAAGAGATTCAAAGCTAAATGGATAATTAATTAGATTCAAGTTTATTCAATATATAATTTAATCTTGATAGCAATGATACATTAATTAGAGAAACACAGATTGAGGTGAAACGGATAATCCGGGAGACGTACGGAGAACATGGAAGGCGAGGCACGGCCCAGCGGGCGGAACAGATTGGGCAGGAAAACTGGCAAAAGGACCATGAATAGCCCAGCAATAGCAGCTCTCTGAGATCCGCTGAAGTAGAGCTCCATTGGCAGTACTTTCGGGCGAGAAAAAAAGTAATGGCGAGAAAAAAAGTAATCGGTTCGTCGATAGCAGAAACCCTAACCCTAGACTTATAGTCTGAACTCGGAAACCATTTTAGCGTCTGGAGGTGGCAAAAAGTGTGAATCGACTCAGGAGTCAGGAGGCGTCCCCTTCGATGGAAATGGCACGTGTCGAGGGAGGGATGCTTCTCTTATGCGAATGGTGGACATTTTTTGAATAAAAAAGGAAAATTCTATGTGAAGTCATTTTTGCAGACTTCTTTATACACTCTAGTGATATGATTGGTTGTCTATTAAAAAAAAATTAATACAGCCAATCATATTAGTGGAGTGCGTAGGGAGTGCGCAAAAATGACTGTATGTAGCATTACTCATAAAAAAAAACTCTATTTATCAGCATTATATAATAGATTTCTAAATAAAATATAATAAATAATTTTTAATTATTTGATATCACATAATAAAATATCGAGAAAATAAAAATAAAAATAATAAATAAAATTACTATAAAAATATATAAATTTATTAAAATAAATTAAAATAAAAACATTTGAAGGCATATTCATGCATTTTCCTTTTCTTTTTTTTTTTAATATATTTTTTAACCATAAACTCCATCCACGACAAAAGTGGACATTTTCTTTACCATGTTATTGTTATTTTTTAATTGGTGAAAAAGTAAAGCAAAAGGCATCGAGAGGTTGATACCGTCAACATTTTTCTGCGTCATCAGCAGTAATAACTCAACTCTTAGGAGCATAAATAAATTATAAAGCTAATGAATCCTGCCTCTTTTTTTTTTTACTTATTTGAAGCCAATTCAACAGCTTTTTGCTCAATATCTCGTGGAGATTAGAATCGTAAAAGGACTGTTAAAAGATAATATTTATTTTTTTCCTCATATGGGTATGTAAATGAATTGAGCCACTTTGTGCAAAGGGTCATTATATGCTCACGTTTTAATGTATCCATAATTCATATTAGTTTCGTTTACTTAAATTTAAAAAATAAAAAATAAAAAAAGAAATAAACAGAGAGAGAACTTTTGTTCCTTCAAAAGTTGAGAGATTGTCGCTTAATTACTGACTTTCCAATCAAAAGACTATACCTGAGCATTTTTCTACGGGTCCGTCCATCCATACACCAGCAACATTCAATATGGCGCCACAAAACTATTCACAGAGCGTCATATTTCATTCCCCGAGTAAGAAAGAAGAAAGAGGATAAAAGGAACGAACCATTAATCTCCAGTCCTACTTACAAAGGGAAAGGTTGTGATGGGATCTTCCCCCCAAGAGTGCAAGATTCATGCCCTTTATGTGGCGGTGCAAGTCACACCCATTTTGCAGCTCACCGCCCACATAATTATGCAACCTGATCATCACCAGTCATTGGTGCATTTTCACAAGCATCCTCAGGTGGTGTAAGCCGCGGCCTTTTTGCAGCTCGTTGCCCACATGACTCTGCAACCTGATCATCAGCATTCATCGGCACATTATCACAAGCAACCTCCCTATTATCTATAATATCAGAATCTAGAAGCCCAGGGACGGGATTTTCTTGATTGGTGGGCACCTGATCACTATCCCCATTACCGTCACACATCTTATCAGGGTCTTGGAAACCTTCAACAGCAGAGGCGTCCAGCAACATGCTAGCTGCAGAAACAAGGCTTTCTGTCAAACACTCCATGTTATCTGTTGATGGAGGTCTTCCTTCATTTGTTTCTTCTTTCTGACTGGTACCCACATCTTCTCCAACTGGGAGATTTTCAATGATCCCTACATCTGAATCATCAGAGCTGCAGTTTGATGTTTCCGAGGATGATTCAAGATTGTCGTGCTCTTCTTGCACAGAGATCCCCAAGCTATAAGAAGTTTCACCTCTAAAAGCTTTTGATGAATATGGAACACCATGTGCTTGGGGTGTCATGCCAACTATTTGCTGAAAGCCACCATCACCGGAAGGCAAATACACAAAGCGGTCACTGTTTTCGGCATCATCCTAGGATGGAAAAAATAAATAAAAATTACTGCAGTTGGTTTCAAAAGAACTTAGAATCACAGTATTTAATAGCTTCATTCCGTGGCTTAATATAACACAACATAGGCACAAAGAGAAATTATTCCAAAGTCTGGCTTAGCATGAGTGGGAAAATTCTAAATCAGTCTACGTGTTATCAACAGACACAGCTGTTTCCAAACTCAACAACTCCACATAACACACTCAGAAAAGACGTACAAATACACATGATGAAGCAACATCTAGAAACACTGGAACAGTATGAAGTGGAATGACCAACATTTATTAAAATAAAATAAAAATAAAGAAAAAACCTTAATACCTCTGATGGTGATATAGCACTGTTGAGTCGGTAATAAGATGATGGATGGTCAAAAGATGAATATTGTCCGAGTAAGGATCCTGCAGTGGCTCCTGACTCAAGGAACTCTTTGAGTACCAAGCCTGAGTTGTTAACACACTGGGAACTCATAGAAGATGCTGATAGTAGAGTCATTTCAAGACCCGGTTGAGCTTGACAACTAGAAATATTGTCTTGGTGATCAATTGAAGGACTGCCTCTCCCGGAAAGAAACTCCAGACAAGTTTCATTCTTATTGTTCACTGGAAATTCAGGGGGTGCTTCTTCATCGCTGCAAGCAGCTGAAGAGACTTCGGGAGAACTTTTAAGGAGTCCAAATATTAACCTCTGGATAAGAGTACGCTTGAGGGAAGCCTCAGCAGGCGAAAACCAATTCACATTAAGCTGGGGAAGAAATATAATTTTGCATTATTATTATTATTTTATTGGCACCAGGTGTTTGAGAACAGCGTCCCGACTAATCCCAAGCAATGTTAGAGTATCAATTTTCAAATTAAAGGAAATTTAGGAAAGAGGGTTCAGGACTTCAGGGTGCTTAGGTTTTCAAAGAAAAGCCAATTTAAACAAAAGTTCAAAAATTTGAAACTTCTCCTTGACGGAAGTTAACTCCAAAAAATTATAAAGCTTACACAATTAAAAAAAATTCCAATAAGCCAGCATTTTGTTCAATATCTTTTCAGAAGTCACTCACCAAGATCATATTCAAGAAACTAAAAACTGGGAAAAAAGAAAAGAAAAGATTAAGATGTTCATGAGAAACCAGACTTACAAACTTGGAGGGATTTATTATTTTGAATGGACTGAAATTATCAGGAGCTTCAGCCAAAAAGAGCTCCAGATAGTGGAGCAAAAACAGACCACAATCAAATGAATTCTCCTGCTGTGGCAGCTGACATGGAATGAAATGGAAAAATGTTAGAAGATTATGAGAATACACACCGAGAGAAAGAGAGAGAGAGAGAGAGATATTAAATAAGCAAAGCGAAAAAAAAGAGAGAATAAGTTAAAGCAAATTATATGCTAGGAAAGTGAAAATAACTGGTAGTTGTTACAAACAGAGACTGACAATAATTTAATTGCAAACAATACTGTATGAAATCACACATGAAAAGCTTGATCTGTCAAATTGATAACATCCAACAAGAAGTTCAATAATCAACACAACATGAGTTGACGCAATTACATTCTCACATCACAATGTAATGCGCATCATCACAATATGCATGCGCATTAAACAATGTCTTTGCACTTATGAGAAACTCTAGAGATTGAGACTCAACTAACAGGACACCTACTGTAAATTAATTTGTTTATTATTATAGTTCAGCATATTGTTCTTCATTTCTAACTACGTTTTGCATATAGATCCAAAGCTACGATAAGAAGATCCAGGAAGACCAAGAATTCGACATTTGCATAGACACTCACAAAATCTACAAGCAAAGATTTGATGACAATAACATTTTCACTCAACCTCCACATCCTGCCTATTGTGGGTGGGCTGATAAAAGCAGTTTCAAGCTCTTTTTTTCTCCTAATTCCCACTTAAGTAGCTAAAGTCATTAACTTTACTAGAGGCAATACCTCAAGTGAGACAAACCGCAGGTTGAGGAATTTGGATGAGATATCTTCCCGTGTCTCTTTTTGCCTCTCTTTCCACTCTTCCCACAAATAACTGTCATTTCAAGGTTGTAATGAGTATGCCAACGTTTTGCAAGATGTAACTTCCGAAAAGCTATAACAAAATAAGTTTAGAATGACAGAAAATATAATTGTGTAAATAAGAAACATTAGAGTCATTAGTGAAAAAGAGAGGAAATGACTTGATGAAAAGCACAATTTGAATTTTGAGCCATAAACAATGTAGTTCTTACATTCTTTTTTTTTTATAAGTACACATATAGGGCCATGCTCCAGATATTCTGGTACAATTCCTAGGGATATGAAAGGGAGAGAAAGTCTATCTTGATGGCATCTCCAGATATTATTTGATGACATAAGCTCCAGAAATTATTTGATGGCATGTAATTTATTTGGGGTTTTGAATGTAAGAACTACATTGTTTAACATAGGATATCATCTCCAAAAACACTTTGTATCTCCTCTCTCTCTCTCTCTCTCTCTCTCTCTCTCTCTCTCTCTCTCTCTCTCTCTCTCTCTCACACACACACACACACACACACACACACACACACACACACATACACACACACAAAATGAGATAAACATACAGGAAGACAAAAATAAACTAACGTTTGCATATAATGCTGCATATTCTTCCAAATAACACAGTAAATAATGTCAGGAAATACTTATAAAAAAAAATAATGACAGGAAACAGAAAAATATGGACTTCCAAAACTTCAAGGATACCTTTGAATAAGATTTTTTATACCCGTATGACTTCCTTTGATAGAATCCATATGCAATATACATGATATTTTAGGCGACTTTTCCAAATCTTCATCTGAAAACATTACAAAATAATGAATGACAGGAATATTAAGAAAAAGAGGTAATTCATTCCAGAAGAGAGCATACCCTCTAATCTAGCCACTTCACCAGGATGACATATGACTATTAGGCTCCAATGTAGACTGTCATCAGAATGCAAATATAGTTCACATCGGTGCCCAGAGTTAATAGAAGCTACCCTATTAGAAGATTTTGAGTTCAAAATCTTACTTGAAGTTTATAGGAATGAATATGTAATCTTTCTCAAATATATCAACTTTCCTCGTCCATTTACGAACACGTAGAAAAGCAGCCCTACCGTCAGAAGCACTAGTTGGATCTTTGTCCATGTCAGCCAGCTTCCGAAAGAAAAAACTATTAAAAAAGTGGAAATGGTGTTTATCCTCAGGTTGAATCCGATTCTTCAAATACCTGCCAACCAAATACAATTCTAAATATTCAATAGCCTTTTCAAGTCCAATGGCACATCCACCCTCCCAATAAGGTGGGGTGAGGTCATTGGTTCAACCCCCAATTAGAGTGCGAGTAACTTACTAGTACAAAAAGACATATTTTAAGAGGAATACTTAAATATAGGAGCAAACCTATAATCAGAACAGATTCAATATTGATTACAGCTCCATTAGTAACTTAGATATGCTTAATTCGAGTTTTGAAAATAAGTCAGTGGAGACTAATCATAACTGCAACCTGCAAATGGCTGGAAGAAACAGTTTTTTTTTTTTTTTTAAGTAAAAATTTTTTTTTTTGATAGGTTTTTTTTAAGTAAAAATTTTATTCAACGAATGTAATAGGCAAATCCCATGTATACAAGAAGTATACTAAAGAAATGCCTAAGAACATTCAACTACTAAAGCAATGAGGACAGAAACTCATGAACTGCCCCACCATTAAGAACAATGGCTGAAAACCAAGAAAACAGGGAAAACATAAAAAATTTCCAGACTTCATCTACAATATGTTCCCTATTATAAAAACAACTCTCATTCCTTTCCAACCAAATGCACCACATAATACACAAAGGAGTCATCTTCCACACTGCTGCCACTTGAGAGCAAGAGTGAATTATAGGCCATCAAGCAAGTAGTTCTGCCACTTGGAAGAAACAGTTTTTTTAAGGAAGAAAGTAAAAGAGATTTTTTTTTATTTTTTTTGGTAGACTTGAGCTTCAAAAATGACTGTCCAATTATGCAGCAAAGACGCAAACTCCAACTGAAAAAATGATAGGTCATATTTAAATGAAAACGATAATTAATGAATAGGACATACTTGATGTAAAAATCAATGATTGTATCATTTATGAATGTTTCCGGTTGTAATAGATCAACATCTCTCTTACTGATGGAAACAGCATCAGGGTCCCCTTTTGGATAGACAACATCTTCAAAAGGCTGATCAAAACTGTATATAAACGTGTCACAGTTATTCAGTACACAATACAGTACCAAACCACAAAAATTAAATGTTCTCAAAATGCTGCCATTATCCAATGTAAAGAAAATTCAAAATCTTCTGCTGAGGGTAAGTTGACACAAAATGAGCTTTAATTTTAACAACCAAACAAGTCTCTTTCCATCTGCTATACTTTTGACAAAAAAACCATTCTGACAGTTTTATCTCTCATAATCTCTTTATTGATCATTTAAGCCATCAAAAAACATGGGTGTTTCATGCATATGCATGAAAGGATCTCAGCCAATTCATGCATCAAAAGAGCAAAACCACACATAAAGGAATATAAATAGAAAAAGAGGAACACAGAAAAAACTGCAGGAATACAGAAGAACATAGTAACAAAGCAAGTCTAGTGCATCAATTTTTTTTTTTTTTTGGATAGGTAATAAGAGATTTTATTGATCCACGTAAATACGCAAAAGCCCGAGTACACAGGAAGTATACAAGAAAGAGTCAAGTGCATCAAAATTTACATATACATTAGACTGGGTTATAGGTAAATTTTCACTCACTTTGGAAAATAACGCCTCTGTCCATGTAATTCATCCCCATCCATTCCCAGGTCCGTACTACAACAAAAAAGAATAAGTTTTGACTGTCACAAAACAATGCCCAGGTCATAATTTCCAGAATACTAGCAAGTTATCATGTCATTGTTGTGAATCAACCAATGGTACACTAGAAGTGCAAAAGAATAGGAGAAGAATATCGCTCTAAAGTAACAACTAATCTGAAATTTCATTGTGGGATGGAAGACAACATACGTTTAGGGAATAGCATCATTCAATTTTTATCCTTTATATTTAGTAAGTTAGCAAAATCCAATACAGAACGATAGTTATCAAACCCTACAGCTTGTAAGACTACTCAGTTTTCACTCGAAACAAGAAACATTAGGTGCCAAAAAAAAAAAAATTTACTTTTTTTTTTTTTTTAATTGGATGGGTAAAAGAAGTTTTATTGGGAAAAAAAAAAAAACCTAATCAAGGAAAACTAAAAAACTTACTCAACCATGACATTCCATACAGCCATGTACTTTACATTCATAGAGGTGATCAGTTCCTGCTTGTGGGACCAATTAGGGTCAACAACTGCAATCTTTAACTCCTCAATGCCTGGAAATTGACACGTGAAGGTTCTTAGCAAACCATGAAACTAAACTACTATGAGCTTAAGACTCTTATGTCCTAACAAACGTGAAAGCATAAATCTAAACTAATAAAGATTCAAAAAATAAAATTAAACCACATCCTATTCAAGACAATGGGGTTCATGCATATATTAAAAACCTTAATGATCCAAACATTATGTCTCATATATTTTTTATATGTAAATACTAAAAATGGTATTTATATAGATATAGATTGAATTTTAATAAGAGCCTCACTGAAATTAATGAAACTACCTATAAATATTCACTTGCAGCCATTTTTAATAACTGGTATAGACTAATCCCGGGAGTGCACAAGCCCTTGGCAAGGAGTTTCCCGCAAGTACACCTAAGATAATTTCAAGGGAAAATTGCTTGAGTTCAATGGCCCCTATAAATTGTTTGCACCCAAGGTTTGAACCTTAGACTTAAAAGGAAGTATACAACCAAGACCTAGACTCTTATCCCTTAAGCAAACACCTAGGGATTCTAGAATTACTTACAACCATAACCTTCCATCATAATTAATCTAATAAAAGAATGCTTCTGCTTTTTTTTTTTTTTTTATTGGCACGCATCCAAGAACAATGTCCCGACTAATCTCGATGGTGCACAGACCCTTGGCAATGAATTTCCTGCAAGTACACATCGGGTAATTCGAGGGAAAAATCTCCCAATCCAATGGCCCCTAGAGATTGTTTGCACCTAAGAGGATTTGAACCATGACCTAGGGGGAGCATACCCCCAAGCCCAAGGCCTTTACCACTTGAGTCAACCCCAAGAGGTTAAAAGACTGAGGTGAGGTTTAGATGGTGAGTTGAAATAAAAGTTGAATAAAATATTATTAAAATATTATTTTTTAATATTATTATTGTTTTGAGATTTGAAGAAGTTAAATTGTTTATTATATTTTGTGTGGGAATTTGAGAAATTTATAATAATTAGATAAGATGAATTGAGACCAACTTTGAATCCAAACTTGGCCTAAATGATAACCTCATATTCTAAACTCTTAAATTTTAATCTCACTGTGTATGTATGACATCAAATTGATATCGTTTAATTACCCATAGTTAAAGGTCATTGAAAGGGAAGTGATTATTTGTACAAAAACTGGAGAGAAAGTGAGCTAATATCAGAAAACTCAGGAGTTCAGTATTAGTTTCTTTAAACTAACAAAACATTTGAAGTGCTAATCATTTTTTATTGGGAAAAATGGTGAATAGTACAAGTTTGAAATTATTTAAAGTGCTAGTCAAACTAAATGAATGCAAAAATGAACAAGATTTTTTTTTTTTTTTTGGCATCGGGTGTCCAGGAACAACATCCTGACTAATCCCAACAGTGCACAGGCCCTCGGCATGGAGTTTCCCGCAAATGCACCTTGGGTATAATTCAAGAGGAAAATCCCCCAGTGCGATGGCTACTAGAGATTGTTTGCACCCAAGAAGATTTGAACCTTAGACCTAGGAAAAGCATACCCCCAAGCCCAAGGCCTTTACCACTTGAGCCAACCCTTAGGGGTTACAAAAATGAACAGTAATAAAGATCAATTTACATAAGTTGTTGAACTGTACTAACCTGAAGTGCTACATACATTATTAGTTTGAGCAACATCCTTCGCTATTACACGGAGCTTTATAGTGACATTGTCAACCTGAAGGAAGCCAACATGAGAAGGTATATAACTTCAAAATCAAACATATAGAAACATCCAAACAGATATGTAAGAACTCAAGAACTCACTCTTCGCATCCATTGGCACCCAATATCAATAAGATCGTCAACTCCACATTCAAATTCAAAGGTTCCTTCATTTTCTCGTGGAGTTGAACCACTGATTTTGATGCAACTGCGTGAAAAAGTTAACAGGGGGGCTGTACAATAAATATCTCGATATATAACATAATCAGGACAAAGCACGACCTCCATATATATGTCATCCTGTGAATTTCATAAGAGGATAAGCCACAAGTCAAAAGGGCTTCTCAACACTACAATAGAGATAATAGAGCTAAATGTACCACAGAGTAGGTATTAATCCTGTTTGCAAATAATTTACACCCTCAAAAGAATTCACTTATTAATGGAATTCTAATACAAGCAACAATAATGTCAATATACATGTTCTGAGTCCAAACAGAGAAGATAACATAATCCAGTAAAACTGAATAGCTTGGCTTTCAGATCTAAACAGTATCAATTTGGACCACAAGAAAGTTAAGAAAAATTCAGCTCAATCGCTGTTTCAGTAATCCCAATCTTTTTCAATCTTTCAAAAGAAAAGATACTGACCATTTCCATACTGCCAAAGCAATGATCTGATGCATAGCCATTTAATGAAACTGAAATTATATAACAAAATACAGTAAGAAGATGGAGGTGATCCACATAAATGCAAAGCACACAATGGGGTAATAAGTATAAGAGTCTAAGAAAATACCTCCATCATCTGCAATTTCAGAAGTAGGACTTGATGGAGAATTCCCATTCATGCTCTCATCAGCATCCGAGGCTACATCAACTGGGTCATTCTGCAAAAATTCTAAGAAAAGTAAATCATAAATTTGAATATGCATGTCTTGCCTTCATAATTAGTTAGTACAGATATAAAAGCCAAAGTACACTGCATGACGGAGACTTCAAAAGGTCATAATCTATCTGGCCTTTCCCTGGTGGAGGAGCTTCAAGACATGAATCTTTTCTCTCCAATTCAGAAGGGAAATTTCTGGATTTGTTAGTTTCTAATGTAAAATCAGGATGTTCTTGACTAACAGAACTGGAATGCAGACCAGTATCCAGCACAGACAACTCTTCCTTTTGGGCAAAGTTCTCTTCCTCTGGGTGTAGAGGGGTATATGATTCAGCATTGTCACAACTACGGTCACAGCCACTTGCATCAACATCTACACAATGTATACGGCCGTCCTCTTTTCTTTCAATGTTGGCTTCCTCTCCGTGGGCAGCTACAAACAAATGCAGTGCATGAACGATAGCGTTCAATCAAGTCAGTTTGGAGCAAGCTTAGAAAAAAGAACAAAAAGTTAAAACATATCCTAAACAGATACATCAAATGTAATAAGAATGGGGATTTAAGAGGCGTGGAAAACCAATTCAAACAGAAAAAACATGTTTAACGCAAATGTAGCCTAACAGCATGAGACTGAAAGTGGGTAAACTGAAACAAACTTATTATATGATTGTCAGTCTGTACTTATCAAAAACAAATTGATTTCCAGTCTGACCTAAATCAAAATAAACTGCCTCCACATAAGTTTTCCAGGCCATATTAGAATAGCTAGTGATGTCCAGCCAACAGTCAACTTAACAGCAAAATCCTAACCTTATAAATTTTTGTTGTATTGAAAATAAAGTAAATTCTAAAAAATTAACTTGGTTTTATATCCCTATACCCCAAAAAAAAAGTGTGAAAATCAACAATTGACAGTGACATCCTAGACTTGGAATCCTCCTTTGGCCAAGACAAACTCCGGAATTCAGAATGAACATACTACAGGCCTCTGCTTGCAATTCAACTCAGTATGCGTTAATCCCAACTAATCATAATCAGTCATGTGAATCCCTTTTCCCAACAGAGATGGAAGAACTCAACAAATTTAGATAAATTTTTTTGGCAATTATTAAAATAGAAAATTCAATGGCATAGACTAGACCAAGCCTTGTTGGAACTACTCCTCAATGTTTACTTGCAAATTATATCAATTCTTCCTACAGCTCCTCAAGAAAATGAGGCAGTGTAGGGAGCAATACATAGCATATCCCTTAACCAAATGCAACATTGCACACATTCTAGTCAAGATGTACATTGAATACACTAGCACAAGTAGAAAGCCAAAGGCGTAACAGGATAAACCATTTTCACACCTACAAGAAGTGAAACCCTAAGAACAATCTTCAGACTCGGTCTTCAACAAATCTTGTCAAAGGGTAACACAACCGAACCTTCTCTCGTACAATGACAATTAGGTGAAATAGATAATCACCATCGATGGAAACATGCCTAGTTACCATTCTGACGATAAATTAATACCGCAACATAGTTCTAAATTTAATAGCGTAACAGAGTTCCAAATAAGAGATTCAGAAATCACGACATATCCCAAAATTGAACACGTTCACATCTTGTTTCTCGAGCTCCAAAAGTTTAAATAACAGATAAATGCACCTTTGCACTGTTTCACCTGATATAGCATTCATTCCCGATAAATACCGCGTAAATTCATGGCCAAAAGATGTAGCGAAAATGAACGTTGCTAGACGAACACGAAGAACTGTTTTCCGCGTCCTCGAATTACCAAATAGATCACGAATTTTTTATGGAGAAAATCAAGATAAAAAGTTCCGTTTTGGTTCCCCGGAACCTGCAGAAAGAAAAGAAAAGGCAGAATTGAAGGAACGTTACCGCATTCGAGAAACTCGTACTTCAACACGGCATGATCATCGAGATTGGGGTTTTTAAATTTCTCGAGGAATTTTCTTCCGGCCTCCAATTCAGGGAGTTCATCCTCTTCCTTGAAATCGAACACGTCGAAAGCTCTACGTGGCGAGCTCTTCATTACCAGCTTAACAAATTAGCTTCCGAACTAGTGAGCGGGCATTTAGGGTTTGTGAAACTCCGGCGAAATTGAGAGAGGAAATCTCAAGAAGACTGATGCTTGCCCTAATTTGCGCATGAAACCAACCAATCAGTGGGTGCTCGGATAAAAACTCAGTTGCAGGGACTTGGTAGTAAGTTCACGCGCATTTGAAATATGGCGTATCACATTCAAACTTTAAATGGCGTATCACATTGAAATATATCTACTATATATATATATAGAGAAAATCTTTAAACCGGTGGCTCCTATAAGTGGTGTTTATCGGAAACCAATGGTGAGTTGACACGTAGGCGATGGAACTTGTCAGGAATGAAGCCACGTTGCAGGGGATCACTCTCACCCTGCCCCATTTGTGTTCACCCGTACCCTGTGTTTTGAGTTTCTCTCACCCCCCATTTATGTTTCGAGTTTCTCTCACCGGTCTTGGTCTCGATCTCTCTTTCGAGTATTCCAGCGACGACCCCCAATCGGTGCTACTCGTTACTCGGTCTCGGTCTCTCTCTTCCGAGTATTCCAGCGACCTCCAATTGGTCGGGTTTCGGCTTGTAGGCGAGTTTCGATGACCCCAAATCGGTGCTGCTGCTGCTGTCCAGTGGTTCACATCGACTCCCCTTCACGCGTTCGGCTACTACTGCTGCTGTCCAGTTCACGAAGACTCCCACTCCCACTCCGGTGAGTTAATTTCTGGTTTTAGGATTTTTTAATCCCTAATTCGTAATGTTCCAGTAATAACAAAGTGTTCCATAATTTGTTCCAGGATATTTTTCAAGGACTTCGAACAGCTCTAAACGACGAAACGACGAAGTAACAGTGAAAATCATGGTAAAATCTGTCGGCACAATCTCATTTGGAAGTCTGAAATCTGTGTTATAGCTATAATCACTATGTTAATCTGTTTGTGTGTATTCTGTTTTCAATGAATGTTGAATAAAAATTTGAAAAAATGCATTATATAAATGCTATAGCAGTATTAAAATTAGATAAAATTTGTATTTCATTCCAAATGCATTCCGAGTTTAAGATGATACTTTGTATGTATTTTGTTTGAACCGTATCATGTTCATTTTTCGTATGGCCTTGTTTGAACCATGTTGATGATTGAAATAATAGTATATGTATTAAAATATTGATTACAGCTTGTGGTTTTTTTAGTGACTGGTTTTTTGTTTGGTTACATTGTTTGATGTTGGGATGAAGAATTTTGGGTGGAGTTCAGATAGTGATGATGTTGAGATACTAACGAGTAGAAATTTTCCTACTGAGGAAGAAACTGTGGAAGAGCAATGTAATGTGAATTTAGAAGATGGAGATGGAGATAATGTGGAAGATGGAGAAGACGGAGAAGATGGAGATGGAGTCAATTTAATTTCCACTTCTAGTAGTGGACTTTTTGAACCATTCATTGGGAAGGAGTTTGATGAAGTTGAGGACGCCCAAGCATTTTATAAAGCGTATGCAAGAAAGAAAAGTTTTGCAATGAGGACTAACCATACGCAATTATCAAGAGGGGAAAAAAAATTAATTGGAGTATACCATGTTTGTACAAGAAAAGGATTTAGGCGTGAAAGTCTCAAACAAAAAGAAATAAAAAATCCGGAACTTGCTGAAATAAAGATTGGGTGTAAGGCTACGATGTGTATAAAAAAGAATGGTGAAAGGTGGATAGTATATAAGTTCGTACCTGAACACAACCATGAGCTACTCACACCGAGGTCTACTAGCTTACTCCGTGGCCATAGAGGAGTTACACGTGTGTAAAAAAACCTCATTCTCACTTTGAATGAATCTGGTGTACCGACGAGAAAGATAATGTCAGTATTGAATAAAGAAGCAGGTGGTGATTTTAAAATTGGTTGTATTGGAAAGAACGTCAAAAATTATTTGGGAAATAAAAGAAGAAAATTCTTTGAAGAGGGATATGTACAAAGGTTGTATGCCTACTTTCTTGAACGACAGTGTAAAGAACCTAGGTTTGTCTACTCTATGCAGGTTGATGAAAATGGGAGTATGGGCAGTTGCTTTTGAGCAGATGCAAGATCAAGGTCTGCATATCAATACTTTGGAGATGTTGTCACTTTTGATGCGATGTACCTAACAAATGTTTATAAGATGTCATTTGTGTCATTCTCAGGAGTTAATCATCATCACCAAACCATAATGTTTGGTTGTGCGTTGTTAGTCAATGAGACAGCTGAATCCTATATATGGTTACTGAGAACATGACAGGAAGCTATGCTTGGGCGTGCTCCTTCAACCATAATTACTGATGACGACAAAGCCATGGCCAAGGCTATTGTAGTGGTACTCCCAAATACAAATCACCGGCTGTGCTTGTGACATATTTTACAAAAATTTCCAGAACATTTGGCACATGGCTATAACAAATATCCAGACTTTCAAAAAGAGTTCCATCATTGTATCCATGATACTATTACACCTGAAGAGTTTGAGGATGAATGGGTTTCAATACTGGTGAAGTATGGTCTAGCATGTAATGATTGGATGCAAAATCTTTACAATCGACGGGAGAAGTGGGTTCCGGCTTACTTGCGAACCACATTTTGTGCAGGTATGTCAACCACACAAAGGAGTGAGAGTATGAATAAATTTTTTAAGGATTATGTGCGATCGAGCACGATGGTGAGTGACTTCGTTCATCAGTACGAGAAAGCCTTAAGTGCACGGTACTTTAAGGAGAAAGAAAAGGATGTGAGAACGAAATCGTCTAACCCGATTTTGAGAACATGTTGGAAAATTGAAGAAGAGACGGTCAAAGTGTATACAAGGAAATCTTTCAATATATTTCAAGAAGAGCTATTCAATTGTCAACGGTACAAAATGATAAAAGTTCAGCAATATGAAGAATCCAAGATGTATGAGGTAGCACCTAACGGTAAAGATGGTCGGATTTATTATGTGACTTTGGACAGTAGACAAACTCAGGCAATATGTACCTGTCATAAGTTTGAGTTTCTTGGAATTCTTTGTAGGCATATCTTATGTGTCTTCATGAAGAAATCAAACTTAGATATGTTGCCACATCACTATGTTCTAGAGCGATGGACCATCAATGCTAAGAGCAGAGCTATCCTTGAAATACCAAATTCCGAGGGCCCTTTTCCAACACGAGAAGATCCAATATTGCGAAAAAGCCATTTGATGATGCAGTTTTACGATATTGCCGAACTTGGCTCTCAATCAAGGTTTAAAATGAACCAATTATCTCTTGCCTTGGATAAGGTACACAAGGAATTGCTTTCGATGGAAAATATTGGAGAACAAAATTTAGAAGCTGGAGATATGTCATGTGTAGATTCCCCTATGATAAAATCACAAGTAATATCAAATTTTTTCCAAATTTTACAAGATCCTCAACGGATGCCGACGAAAGGAAGACCAAAATCTTTGAGATCAAAAAACTTGAGAGAGACTCAATCAGTGAAGAAACGGCGATGTGGCATTTGCAAGGTTGAGGGCCATACGAGGAACAACTGCCCTTCGTTGGGGTATGGTACTTTTCTTCCCATTTTTTTCTAGTCTTTCAATCTATGACCAATATGTTTATAATTTTTTTTGGCTTTCATGTAGGGATATTGGAAATATAAATGATAACATATCACAAAAGGTGAATCTTGAATAAGAAACATCATGTTAAGTAAGTATGCAACTTAACTTGGCAGATTTTTTTTTTAAAGTATTTATTGACTTTTTTTTAACATATCCGGCTTATTGTTTTTTTGACATTTTGAGGTATGCAACTTATTTTTTCTTTTTAATGTCACAGGAAACAAGGCTATGGAGATGAATGAAGGCATGGCATTTAATACATTTAAGTGGTGTTTGTTTTTTGGACTTGAATTTTGGTTATTTGGTTGTGACAGATGTATTTTGATACTTACAACTTAGTATCCGTGGACATAGAAGCAGCCATTCGGAAAAAAGTTACTTAAACATGAATATTTCGTTTTGACTATTGAATGTCTAATATCAACTATTGTAATTTGATACCAATACCAAATGGAGAGCCTAATCATATATATATATATATATATATATAAGTTTGATTTTTACATGATTGATTACATTAGAAATGCACAAAGGCTGAATAAAGTTGGCTTACTAACCATGTGATACATGATTATCGTTCACATAAAAAACAATTACAGCACAAAGAACAACAATACAAAACCATGAAAGAAATAAAACTTTTAATGTTCCATTGTACTTCTTTTCCATAGCTCTAAATTTTGCCGCTTCAGCTGTTACACGTTCTTGATTGATCCTGTCGTTCCTTCTTTGAGCTAACTCTAATGTGATTTTGCAACAATAGTTTTGTTTCATTTCAAAATCAACCCATTGAAAAAATCCGCATTGTTTGTTGAACTTATAATTTGGACAATTGAAAAACCGTCTGTCAAAACTAGTATCTTTGACAGAAATCCTTAACTTTGCTGAAATCCTACAATGGCAAAATGGTCTCTCCAAACTAACACCACTGTCGTCGTCAAACTACATTGCCAACATGCATTAATTAATATTTCAGAGTTAACTGCATTGATGTACAAATTTTAGGATACCCACAAAAAATAAATGGATTTCAAGATCAGTGTTTCATTAGAACAATTACCTTCATCAAATGTTACTTAAACACTAGCAGTCTACCTTTTGATGATGCAGTCTTAAATAATTCAACAAAATCCTCTGTTCACTAGTCTTCCATCAAGTGCTAGACAAAAACATAAATGATGTCTTCAATAAGCAAACAGATTTTATCGAAAATTCTATAAATGCAATATCAGATTTTTTTAATACGTGAACACTCATTATCACGAGCCCAAACAATTACCAACAAAGATTCAGGACCCCAAACCATTCCAAAAACATTGATCTTCTCATCTACCCATCAAAACACAAACACTTATACACCTACAAACCAATTCAAAACAGCTCTAATATGACCCTCTAGTGCTATCCTTATTAATATACTTTGCTCTTAGACCAACCAAAGAGCAGGTCGACATGAATCTGTGCAAGATTTTGCATGTCAAATGAAGGCATGGCACTTTTTGAGGTATATGTTCACGAGATCTATTACTAAATTCTACAAAGAAAAGAGTTTGAACACAGCAAAAAAAAAGGCAAATTATTAAATTGAACATGCTGGAAAGATGGAAAAAAATGTCTGATTATGTCCTACCAAGAAAATGAATTCTTATCACCAAATGTGCATTCCTATTGGGTGGAGGGGGGAATTGATGCATTTTAAGTAGACCTGAAGTTGCCTTTCCTAGGGTGGCGTCCATGTATGCTTTACACTTTGATTAGACTCCTTTCCCTCTTCTAAAGATTTGAGATAATCCATTCTTTTGGATCAAACCAATGCCAAGTGGGTGTGCCATTCCGAATTTTTTAACTCTTTTCAGAGCAATTTGCTTACACTTTTTGTTTTTTTTTTTTCAAAAAACAGAGTTTTCGTTTTCATGCATTTTTATTTTTTTAAATTTTATCCTTAGTCATGCACTATCTATCTAAGGTATATATCAAGAGATCTATTACTAAATTCTACAAAGAAAGAGTTTGAACACAGCAAAAAAAGGCAAATGAGGCAAGTAATATCAACTAATAATTTTATACAACAATATCACGGAAATGAAAAATCCAGAATTCGAAGAGGGAAACAATACCTCTGTTTTGAGACCAGTACTTCACAACAAATACGTCTATGAAGAAATCAAAATTTTTTACCTTTTCCCTTCGGAGGAGTGACTCGAATGGGGGAGGGTTACAACCTGGGTTTCAATCGGCTGAGGTATGGTTAGGGTTTTATGGAGGAGTTGAGTGAGTGAGGGTTAGGGTTTTATGGAGGACTCGGTCGATCTAGGGTTTCGGTTTCTGGGATGCGAGATAGAGAGGAGGGGGAGACGGTGTGTGGTTGGGTTTCGGCGTGCAGGAGAGGGAGGGAGGGGGAGACGGCGTGTGGTTGGGTAAACCAGTTGCAGGAGAGGGAGGGAGGGGGAGACGACGTGTGGTTGGGAAGGAGAGGGAGGGAGAGCACCGAGTAGCACCGAGCCGACCGAGTAGCACCGAGACCGAGTAGCGAGTAGCACCGATTGGGGTCGCCGACCGAGTAGCACCGATTGGGGGTCGTCGCTGGAATACTCGGAAGAGAGACCGAGACCAAGACCGGTGAGAGAAACTCGAAACACAGATGGGGGGTGAGAGAAACTCGAAACACAGGGTACGGGTGAACACAGATGGGGCAGGGTGAGAGTGATCCCCTGCAGCGCGGCTTCATTCCTGACAAGTTCCATCGCCTACGTGTTAGCTCACCATTGGTTTCCGATAAACACCACTTATAGGTGCCACCGGCCCTAAACGCCTCTCATATATATAAGTGCGAATATGTGTGATGCAATGTTTTCGTCTAACTTTTTTTTTTCAATTTTATCCCTTGACTTTTACTATTTTACATTTTAATCCCTCATTTTTCCTCCCATCTCCTCACTCTCCCTCTCTCTTTTCATCTCTACTCTGATCCCCTCTTCCACCCTAACTTCTCCTCCTGTTGAACATCATCGACACAGCCCAACTGTTGCACCCACCAGCTCCCCATCTCACCAAAGGATTTCTCATTCCCCACGGACCTCCCTCTCTTCCTACAATAGCCTAGCACGTGCCTCCTCTCCCCAAATTCCTCATGCCCCACTGTGTGAACTTATCGAGAGGGAGAGTGGTGGCTTGGGGTGGCGGGCACCTAGCGGCACTTTCTGTGCAGGTGGGGGCTGGCAACGTGGTCATGGTGGGGAATATTTCCCTTGGTTTGACATGTAAAAACAGAGTCCTTCACGTCCAAAGCTTATCAGTGCCTAGGCACAAAGGTGCAAGGCAACATTGTGGCAACTATCAACGTTTCACAGTGACTTTGTGGCTAAGGAAAGCAACAACACCAGTGCTGCACATTTGCTCGTTAGAGAGAACCTTGAGGCACTAGGTGTGAAATCGTGCTTCTTTTTGGCATGGCCTCGCAGGGTTGTAGCAGTGGTGTAGTAAGACCTAGGTACTGGAGGGGTTGAGCTTGAGTGCACATTGTTCGTGCATTGGGGAGGGTTGGAGCTTCTTCGTCACAGCCTCACCTCACCTCTCCTCCACCACGAGCCTCCTCCTGTAACAGCCTAGCACCGAAATCCTATCATTTCTCCCTTTGATTTTCACCCGTGTGTCTTTTGATTTTGGTTGTTTTCTTATTTTTTTCGTTGTTGATCTATATGATACACTGTAGATTTGGGTACGACGTAGATAGAAAAGAAGAAAATAGCAGACAGTGCAGCAAGAGGCGAATAAAAGAATAAAGCTCTAAGGGCAGGCCAAAACGATGTCATATAAGGGAAAGAAATAGGCTGAATGCAAGCCCACGGGTTGGGCTTCATGAAGCTAAACGGGTTGGTTCCAAAACATAAGTAAACACACTAAAGCAAGCACGGTCTGACAAAATAAAAATGCACAATAAAAATAGATAAAAGACAAATAAAAACACTATAACTAAATATTAATAAAACCCAACAATAAAATAATTTAAAATAGAAAACAATTTAAATAATAGACAATACTCAATATCAAGAAAAACATATTAAAATAAACTTCACAACTTAGTAATTATAAAATAATATAAATAAATAAAGAAAACGGTTAGTCTTGCGATTGGGAAATTTACTTTATAGATTAATAAAGCCAAGCTAAATAATGAACTAAATAAAAACTAATTATCAGTATTTGAATGGAGTGTCCAAATCTTATGACTTCTTTTAAAATTATTTCAAAATATTTTATTTTCTTAAATTCCAGAGTACCTACAAAAATTTAAAATACAGAATAAAAGATCTTAAAAAAGAATTAATTAAACTGACCAAGCTTTGTTTTTTATAAAGAATTATTGACATAGTACATTACAATTACCTGCAGTGATATTTGATGTAATTGCAAAAAAAAAAAAAGACACTAGATTATTCAGTAATTGATTTTACGAATCATACTACAGAAATAACATAATATTACATTTTTTAACTATTTCCATTCAAATGATAGAATTATAAATCAAAACATGAATTTTTATAATAACTAGATATTCTTATATAAAATCTTTTGGACCTTCCATCTATTTTACAAAAAAATATGACGCATGTTCATCAACCAGTAATATTGTATAATTTAAATTCACTTTATTTTCGGAACTCATATCAAACTAGGTTTATAAACTTGTATCAATTTTTTTTAGATTGGATGGATATATAATGCATGTTGGGTTTTTTTATTCAATTATAATTTTTTTCTTTCATCTTCTTCTAAAGTTTTTTTGTTCTTCTAATAATCCATTATTTCTATTTTTTATTTCTTATAATCCATTATTATTATTTTTCTTTATATTTTGTCATTAATATATGTTTTTCCCGAATTACCATGTAATTAAATATATATTTTTTACACTGAACGTTTCCCCACTACTAGTGTGTATATACACAAAAATATAATCCGCAAACTTAAAAATATATCATTATATTTGAAAATAAATCGATTTACTTGTGATCGAACTCATAAATCGTATGACATCTAAAATTTATAATTTTTTCACTGTCAATAAATCTAACGTTACGCAATACAGAAAGAAATAGGATATTTCATCTATTTAGTTAATCATACTAAAATTAATATAACGTGCTTCATACGCGTTTGAGGAGAGCGTACGATTTTGAGATCGTTGATGACATGGTTCGTGCTCCCTTCCTCACGGTGCCATCCACTATTCAGACCAAAAATGTAAATACGGAGTCAACGAATTGGCAAATTGGACCCTTTCCGCTATAAAGTTTTTTACTATTTCTTTATATCTCCCGACTTTAATAATAATATTACGACGGTTGGGAAAGGTTGGAAAATCAAATAATATATAATTTTGTAAATAATAGTAAAATTATTTTATTATGTTTTAAAGAATGAAAGAGAATAAATTAAATAAAAGTATTATAAAATTAAAAAAATTTAGAATATAATTTTTTATTATTATTTTGATTTTAAAATTAGAAAAAATTGTATTATTTTTTATGTTTTGTTTAATAATTTAAAAAATTATAATAATTAGATAAAAATCTAAAATAAAAAATTATTTATGGAATTAATATATCAAATATTTTATATGTTTATTTTTATATAATTATTTTGTAATTTTCTTTAAAAGATAGCTTCGTCGGTAAGCTCTTCGACAAATAAATTATAGAGGGGAGAAGAGATGAAACGCTACTCCTGTTGTCCCGCGTAAGTCAAATTCTTAAATGATTTGATTACACTTTTGATGTGCCGAGCATTAAATTGCATTCCTAACATACAGTTGCGTTTGGACAGACTTCGACAAACAAATTACAGAAGTGAGAGAGGAAGTGCCACCGCTGTTATAGGAGTAAAAGAAAGAGAGGTGATACTCTGCAATTTGAGTAGTATGGTTTATTATTACGCTATCATATTTTTAATTTTTTTAACATATTTAAATAATTTTAAAGAATAAAAAAATACATTAATACACTTAAAATCATTTTACTAATTATTAAATAAAAAAAATTGACGAGCAATCAACTAGAGCGGTAATAATGGGACAGCATACTAGATTTATCTTTAAAAAAATCAACTGAACTGATAGATTTGGTTTGATTTAGTATCGGTTTTATTTTATTTTTTTAAATTGATCAAAATCGGTAATATTGGATCAGTTCATATATATATTTTATTTTTTTATATTGTAGAAAATAAAAATTATATGTTTTATATTATATATAATTATATATAAAATAATTTTGTATTGTATAATAAATTAATAATTAATATAATATTAAATTTTAAAATCTTATATCACTATAATCTATTTGTTAATAGTTATACTAATACTATTTAACTATATAATATATTATAATACAATTATAATATACTACAATATATTATCACTATATTATTATATATTATATAATATATCAAAAAAACCTGACCGAACGAGTAAAACTGAAAGTACCAGTTTATGGGTGTAATCGGTGCGATATCAGTTCTTCAAATCTCAAAATCAGTATATACTAGTTTGGTTATAAAATATATATAAAATCAGACCAAACTAAACAAATTACCCCATAATCCCACGTCAGTCAATTCTTCAATGATTTAATTAAACTTTTGAGGTGTTGAGTTTTAAATTACATTCCCAACGTCTAGGTGTGGTTTGAGCAATGAGATGAAACGATTTTAGATCAATATTAAAAGTTATATAAAATATTATTAAAAGATTATTTTTAATATTATATTTTGAGATTTGAAAATTTTGAATTATTTATTATATCTTATGTAAAAATTTGAAAAAATTATAATAATGAAATGAAATAAGACACTCTCACTAACCAAACAGACCCTAACCATGTTTATTATTAATGTTGTTTATTTAAAATTATAAAAAATAATTATATGTTTATTATTTTTAACTTTATAGACAAATTTTAAAAACAAACCTGCTAATGTTTCATATTTCATTATATAAAAGATGTTATGCATAAACTTGCATATGTCAACCTTGTACTACTGCTTATTGGTTCTATTACAACTACGTACTGTGCGACATTTCCATCTAGCGATTTACATATATTTCACTTTAGTAAAGAAGCTGCCATGGTCGTAAATGAATCGAATGAAGCCAAATTCAAACAAAAATATTCGAGTTTAAAAAAACTTGAATATCATTGCTTGAACTAGGTCTAGTAATCATTAATCTCGTTCAAATTCGACTTGAGCTGAATTATAACTAAACAAACGACTCGAGTTCAAACTCGATTTTTTAAAAAAATATACAAAAAAAAAACCTTAAAACCATTTTAACTATTCAACCAAATAATTTTGATTCAAAATTCTTATGATATAATTTATTTTTATAAAAATAACATATAGTTTAAATTAAAAGAATAATACACAATATAAACGTAATAAACTAAACTATTTAATAAATATAGATAAGATAATAAATCAATAGTTGTAATTGTATGATATATTATTATACAAATTATCCTATATACATTTTGAAAACATAACACATCTATATTAAATAAGGTAAACTATAAATAAATTAATAGTATTTAATTAAGTATATAAAATATAACTAATGTGTAATATATAGAACACATATTTATAAAACATTACGAATTTGAAAACAAGCTCAAATGAGTCAAGTCGAGCTTATACGAGTTTTGTTCGCGAGTTTAAACTAAGTCGAGCCAAATTTATAAAAATTTAGTTCGTTTAATATTTAAACATATATTAATCATCTCATTTATTAAATAAACCGAATATACACGAGCTGAGCTCAAATTGTTCACGAGCTACTTCATTCATTTGCAGCCCCAGAAGTAGCAGTAGGCAGATTGGTAGGGAAAGCATGTGTCATTTCCGATTTCCCTTAGCAGTTACGAAGACAAGGATATAGATCATGATCAAGAAACTGATTGGTAGGGAAAGCACGTGTCATTTCCAATTTCCCTTAGCAGTTACGAAGACAAGGATATAGATCATGCTTTAATTTGGAAGTCTAAAATGAGAGGAAAAATAGAGACATAAGATTAACTTTTAACAATATTAATTATAATTAATCGAGTGGATTTATCAAATGACATTACATATTCAACAAATATTATTAAGGCCATTTTATTTGTCTATGTCCCTTCTACTCTAAATAATAGAACTCAAGCATAAATTCCAAGGAATCCGCGCAAGACAACACCGAAACTTGTTTTCCAACATATATCTTAACATGGGCAACACCATCTAATTGCAGGAGACATTGCATGGTGTTTACAGGATCCACACAAATTATCTATGCTCTAAAGGAAGAAAGTTCTTGGACCACATCTCCACTGTAATTAATGTACTTGGATAATTAATTTAATACCCGTTGCAGCAAGGAATCGGAGGAAGTTATTGCATATATGTCTTAAGACAACAAACGGCCTCATTAGATTAAGGTATCGATTTCGAGGTTCCTTTTAGATGCTTTTCACGTATACATGGGATCATCCGCCGGGTCATTACAAGAAAGTCGTAATATATGATAGGCCGTTCGATACCGCCTAAAGTTAGGAATAGCCAAGCAAGCAAGCACGCACGCAACCTTGAGAGCTCGGGGTCTCAAATAGCTAAAAAGTTTTTAGAGATAGAATTCCCATGCATACAGGCACGAATAATTAAGGAGCAGACACGAACAATTACGTACAAATGAGAAATAACATGACATACTGAAGGGACCGGAACAAGTTCTGTACTAGTTCCTTGTACAATTTAATTAAACTCGGTGACATCTTGAAATGACCAGACTCCAGGCTTGCATGAGCCTGCTCCATCTTCCTTCAGTTTCAACTAGAGAAGAGAGAGCCTGCAGGAAATTCAAGGAAGATGTAAGCTACGATATAATAGATGTTATCGAGAAGACGCCAGCATGCAAGGGCAATGCTTTTGAAACTATGTCTCGACGCCAGCTCGTCTTACACTACTTACTGTTAAGAAATATGGGTGGAAAAAAGAATAAGAAGAAAATATTTTTCTGGGTGTTGTTACTGCTTTACCCTAATTTGAGAGATGTATCAGAACTGTCGTCTTCTAGAGAAGGGGGGCCACCACTGCTGCTGCAGACATTGGTGACAGATTCCGACGACATGCCTTCTTCCTGGACCAGGACGTCCGACTCCACAAGAAAAGGTCTTTTTCCCTTGGAAGACATCACCATCTGCATTCCAAAAATATCATCCACCATTTTGTGCAGCATGTAAAACAAACAAACAAAGCAAATCAAATAAATATTCTTACCTTCTGCTTCAATTGCCTGTTCTCCTCTAACAACTGAGCTCCCTGCATTTGGTAGCCAGTGCAAAGAGTGAACAAAGGAAGCATTAAAACTTG